>NC_090899.1:15664023-15739023 GCF_040956055.1 Brachionichthys hirsutus | reverse complement strand
CTCCGTGTCTGCCTGCGTTTTCTCCAAAACCGCGCAGCTTCGATTACTTGTTTGTTTGCTGCACCCCGCGATGAGCTGGCGTCTCATCCGGGGTGTGCCCCGCCTCTCTCCAGCAATGCCCCTGACCCCCAAGGCAGATCAGCAGCTCATTGTGATCGTCTCCCCGACAAGAAACTGGATGAACCCCAGATGAGTAATGACTAAAGGGATTGTTGGCAGAGCTCTGAAGGATCATCCCCATTGAACCCTTAATGCATGAACCCCCACGTGTGTCTGCTAGAAACACACATCATGTGTCACACCTGGGCCTTAATGTGAAAGGTGAGAACCAGACGGGTCGGAATCCCGGGGGGGGGGGGGGGGCGGGGGCGATCAGGGCTACCCAGAAAGGACTGAACCAATGTCCGTGCAGCTTTGTGGAGGTTCAGGGGTGGCAGACGGGTGTGTCGAGCTGTTCTTACAGGGGACACTGTATCTGCCTGTTCTATTGTTTCCTTCATGACAGAGTAGCATGTGATGCTAACTGTCGCCTCAGTGTCCCACAAAACGTCCAGCTCCAGAGAGCTTCCAGGTGAAAAACGGTGTCCTGATGGACGCTGGTCGAACGGCTGCCTCGGCGTTCGGCTTTAATGGCTGCATGACGCCACACTCTGCAGAACATCTGCTGCATGCTAGCGAGGAGCAGGAGGCTAAAACTACAAACCAAAAGAACTACAAATACACAGGCTGTGTCCCTGAGGACAGAAACTATTCCGAGCTCTTTTCTTGATTCCTTTCCTAAATTTTGAGCCAGGTTTTTGTTGTTTTTTGTGGGATAGGGATAAATAATTTACCCATGACCTTCATCCTGAAGGAACCCACAAAGTGATCGATCAGCTGCTGAACCAGAACAGATGAGGTGAGAGGGCGGGTGAAGCTATAGGTCAGGCTTTTAAGAGGCGCCCTCCTCGCTCGTTGGACCTGAAGGGGTTTCAGGGCGGGGCTGGGCATCTCCACAGGCCCATCATGTTGTAACGGGCTGGTAGAGGAAGGTAAAGGTGATGCTCACACAACCAATGTCAGAACCCACGCAGACACGGGGAGAACCTGGAGAGAACCCACACAGACATGGGCAGAACCTGCAGAGAATCCACACAGACATGCGGAGAACCCGGAGAGAACCCACGTAGACATGGGCAGAACCTGGAGAGAACCTACGTAGACACGGGGAGAACCCACGCAGACATGGGGAGAACCTGGAGAGAACCCACGCAGACACGGGGATAACCTGCAGAGAACCCACGCAGACACGGGGAGAACCCGGAGAGAACCCACGCAGACACGGGGAGAACCTGGAGAGAACCCACACAGACACGGGGAGAACCCGGAGAGAACCCACGCAGACACGGGGAGAACCTGCAGAGAATCCACACAAACATGGGGAGAACCTGGAGAGAACCCACGCAGACATGGGGAGAACCTGGAGAGAACCCACGCAGACACGGGGAGAACCTGGAGAGAACCCACGCAGACACGGGGAGAACCCGGAGAGAACCCACGCAGACACGGGGAGAACCTGGAGAGAACCCAGGCAGACACGGGGAGAACCTGGAGAGAACCCACACAGACATGGGGAGAAGCTGGAGAGAACCCACGCAGACACGGGGAGAACCTGCAGAGAACCCACACAAACATGGGGAGAACCTGGAGAGAACCCACGCAGACACGGGGAGAACCTGGAGAGAACCCACGCAGACACGGGGAGAACCTGGAGAGAACCCAGGCAGACACGGGGAGAACCTGGAGAGAACCCACACAGACATGGGGAGAACCTGCAGAGAACCCACACAAACATGGGGAGAACCTGGAGAGAACCCACGCAGACATGGGGAGAACCTGCAGAGAACCCACGCAGACATGGGGAGAACCTGCAGAGAACCCACGCAGACACGGGGAGAACCTGCAGAGAACCCATGCAGACACGGGTAGAACAGCGGTCATCCAATGACGAGTAAAAGATGCTTTTACTCGTTTCCTATAATCTGAAATCTTCACTGCGACCTGGAGAATGTTAATCTGAGGAACGGGAACGAAGTTAAACGCCGGCGTCAGATGGAAACAAATACGTCAGATAATGTTCTCATGATCATCTCTAAATAAGAATAATAGAAATAGAAATCGAATAAGTTAACTACCAGACCAGAATTATTTCATTTATTACATCCAACTTATGTTAAGTTTTGTCTTTGTGGGGTTTTGGACGCCAATGTTAAATATTTCTGTATTTATTTATCTTTATTCATTTTAATTCTGAGCACTTCTTAGATGTTCTGTTCCTTTCCATATCCTAATTCTTAGCGATGTCCACTGCAGGCAGGCTGGCAGCTCTGTCCTCATGCCTTCTGCTTTCTGTCTTTCTACTGAAGGACGTTCAATGATAATGATTCCTGAGATAGTGTTGTGGTGTGTGTGTGTCTCCCCCCCCCCCCCCCCCCAGGCCTGGCCAGGGCGAAGTCGGTCCCCAGCCATACCTACTCCAACGAGGTGGTGACCCTGTGGTACCGGCCTCCAGATGTCCTGCTGGGATCCACAGACTACTCCACCTGCCTGGACATGTGGTGGGTGTCCCTATCCTCTAACCCTCAGACAGACAGACAGACAGACAGACAGACGGACCCAATTGCAATACCCTCGCCTCCCCTTCGGCGAGGGTAATAAAGTCAAACATCCTGTCTAAGAGGAGCATTTCAAAAAAGCCCCTGCGGTGGGAGCACCCTTAGTGCGATCAGTCCAGGGAAAGATGAGGCAAACGCGAGCGTCGAGTCGCTCTGTGTCGCCAGCCGACACAGAGCGACTCGACGCTCGCGTCCATGGTAACATCTATGAACGCCTTCCCACACTGCCGGTCATGGAGCCCATCCCAGCTTGCTACAGGCAGAGGCGGAGTACAGCGTTGCGCGTTGTGGGGAAGCCGGTGGTTGAGAGGGTTGTCCTATGATTGAGAGGTTGGCGGTTCGATCCCCGGCTCAGGCACATGTGTACACTGTCGTTGTGTCCTTAGGCAAGACACTTCACGCACATCGCCCGGGTGACCAGCAGCAGACTACAGTTAGAAGGTGTGACTGCTGTAAACCAAATTGCCCTCCGAGGGACAAATCAATAAACAGTATTTAGTAGTATTTAGTATACATAACCAGACAAACGTTCGCGCACACACTACGGACAATCTGGGGTCGAAAATTCATCTAAATTGAATGTTTTTGGAGGTCGGAGGAACCCGGAGAAAACCCACGGGGAGAACATCCAAACACCGCACAGATCGGATTCCAACCGGTACCTTCTTGTTGTGAGATAAATACATGTGCACAGACTGGTTGCCGAGGTTACGAGTGATAAAGGACGGGCTCTGATCAGCCCCCACACACCTGAACAGCTGCACCCCCGCCAGCGCTTCAGGAGTACCGGGAGTGTTCCGAGCAGCTTCCCCAGACACAATGTGTGTGACCTTTAGTGCAGCCGAGCACAGCGCTGATCAGCGTGGGATTCTGTCTGCGTCTGAAGGGGACGCAGGCGCAGACGGGGACGCAGACAGGGACGCAGACGCAGACGGGGATGCAGACGGGGATGCAGACGGGGACGCAGACGGGGACGCAGACGGGGACGCAGATGCAGACAGGGACGCAAACGGGGGCGCAGATGGGGATGCAGACGCAGACAGGGACGCAGACGGGGGCGCAGACGGGGACGCAGACGGTGATGCAGACGGGGACGCAGACGGGGACGCAGACAGGGACGCAGATGCAGACGGGGACGCAGACGGGGACGCAGACGCGGACGCAGACAGGGACGCAGACGGGGACGCAGGTGCAGACGGGGACGCAGACGCGGACGCAGACAGGGACGCAGACGGGGACGCAGGCGCAGACGGGGATGCAGACGGGGACGCAGACGGGGACGCAGACGGTGATGCAGACGGGGACGCAGACGGGGACGCAGACAGGGACGCAGACGGGGACGCAGACGGTGATGCAGACGGGGACGCAGACGGGGACGCAGACGGGGACGCAGACGGGGATGCAGACAGGGACGCAGACACAGACGGGGATGCAGACGGGGATGCAGGCGCAGACGGGGATGCAGACGGGGACGCAGACGGTGATGCAGACGGGGATGCAGGCGCAGACGGGGACGCAGACGGGGGCGCAGACGGGGACGCAGACGGTGATGCAGACGGGGATGCAGACGGGGACGCAGACGGGGACGCAGACGCGGACGCAGACAGGGACGCAGACGCGGACGCAGACAGGGACGCAGACGGGGACGCAGGCGCAGACGGGGACGCAGACGCGGACGCAGACAGGGACGCAGACGGGGACGCAGGCGCAGACGGGGATGCAGACGGGGACGCAGACAGGGACACAGACGGGGACGCAGACAGGGACGCAGACGGGGACGCAGACGGGGACGCAGACGGGGACGCAGACAGGGACGCAGACAGGGACGCAGACAGGGACGCAGACACAGATGGGGATGCAGACGGGGATGCAGACGGGGACGCAGACGGTGATGCAGACGGGGATGCAGGCGCAGACGGGGACGCAGGCGCAGGGACCGTAATGAATGGTTCCTCATCAGTCATGCTTTATTGCACTAACCCACACCTCACTATGGGTCTATATTTATAGGCAATCAGCAGCCCCAACCCCCCCCCCCCTCTTCCTACTTTAAATATTTAAGGCTCCCACAGAGATGTGAAGTCAGTCCCGGGGGGCCAGCCGGAATATGGGTCACAGTGTGTGTGAGGAGACGATAGACTTTATCCCGTCCAGAGGGGGTCCGGATGTGGAGTCTTCCCGGGGTCTCATTCCTTCCGGGGTCACGTCCCGGGACGTGACCGCGGACAAGATGGAGAGACTGTGATGAGGATGAATCAACATCGGATCGGTCCGTTTGTCCTTGTGACCCTGGTGACCTTGTCGGAGGTGAAGGTCATGGATCAGAACCGCCCCCCCCATGGCTGCCCCTGATTGTTTGCCGGGGCAGTTTTGGTCTGTCTCACCCTGGCGTCCTGTAAGACAGGTATGGATAGAGAGGTGCGACCCCCAGGATGACCTTTCTCCCTGCACGCCTCCGCTAACGTACGACCCCTGGATGCTGAGATCACGGCGATGGATGCCCCCCTCTCCTCCTCTCCTCTCCTCTCCGCTCCTCTCCTCTCCTCTCCTCTCCTCTCCTCTCCTCTCCTCTCCTCTCCTCTCCTCTCCTCTCCTCTCCTCTCCTCTCCTCTCTCCTCCTCTCTCTCCTCTCCTCTCTCCTCCTCTCTCCTCTCCTCTTCCCTCTCCTCTCCTCTCTCTCCTCTCCGCTCCTCTCCTCTCCTCTCTCCTCCTCTCTCCTCTCCTCTCTCCTCTCCTCTCCTCTCCTCCTCTCTCCTCCCCTCTCCTCTCCTCTCTCTACTCTCCTCTCTCCTCCTCTCCTCTCCTCTCTCTCCGCTCCTCTCCTCTCTCCTCCCCTCTCCTCTCCTCTCTCCTCCTCTCTCCTCCTCTCCTCTCCTCTCCTCTCCTCTCCTCTCCTCTCTCCTCCTCTCTCTCCTCTCCTCTCTCCTCCTCTCTCCTCTCCTCTTCCCTCTCCTCCTCTCCTCTCTCTCCTCTCCTCTCCGCTCCTCTCCTCTCCTCTCTCCTCCTCTCCTCTCCTTTCCTCTCTCCTCTCTCTCCTCTCCTTTCCTCCTCTCTCTCCTCTCCTCTCTCCTACCCTCTCCTCTCTCCTCCTCTCTCTCCTCTCCTCTCCTGTGGGACCGTCCCACAGCAGAACGTTTCTCATCAGGAGGAGTTTTTACATGTCGCTCTTCTTCCTGCAGGGGAGTCGGCTGCATTTATATTGAGATGATTCAGGGCGTCGCCGCCTTTCCTGGGATGAAGGACATCCAGGATCAGCTGGAGAGGATCTTCCTGGTGAGTCTCTGACCTGTCCAAGCATGATGGCAGTACTACGTACGGGTGTACTATGTACTGGTGTACTACGTACTGGTGTACTATGTACTGGTTGTATTATGTACTGGTTGTATTATGTACTGGGTGTACTACGTACTGGGTGTGCTACGTACTGGGTGTATTACGTACTGGGTGTACTCAGTACTGGATGTGCTACGTACTGGGTGTATAACGTACTGGGTGTACTCAGTACTGGGTGTACTACGTACTGGGTGTGCTACGTACTGGGTGTACTACGTACTGGGTGTGCTACGTACTGGGTGTATTATGTACTGGGTGTACTACGTACTGGGTGTATTACGTACTGGGTGTACTCAGTACTGGGTGTGCTACGTACTGGGTGTGCTACGTACTGGGTGTATTACGTAATGGGTGTACTCAGTACTGGGTGTATTACGTACTGGGTGTATTATGTACTGGGTGTACTACGTACTGGGTGTGCTACGTACTGGGTGTATTACGTACTGGGTGTACTACGTACTGGGTGTACTACGTACTGGGTGTATTACGTACTGGGTGTACTCAGTACTGGATGTGCTACGTACTGGGTGTATAACGTACTGGGTGTACTCAGTACTGGGTGTACTACGTACTGGGTGTACTACGTACTGGGTGTGCTACGTACTGGGTGTATTACGTAATGGGTGTACTCAGTACTGGGTGTATTACGTACTGGGTGTATTATGTGCTGGGTGTACTACGTACTGGGTGTGCTACGTACTGGGGGTATTACGTACTGGGTGTACTACGTACTGGGTGTACTACGTACTGGGTGTACTATGTACTGGTTGTATTATGTACTGGGTGTACTACGTACTGGGTGTACTATGTACTGGTTGTATTATGTACTGGGTGTACTACGTACTGGGTGTACTACGTACTGGGTGTACTATGTACTGGGTGTACTACGTACTGGGTGTGCTACGTACTGGGTGTACTCAGTACTGGGTGTACTACGTACTGGGTGTATTACGTAATGGGTGTACTCAGTACTGGGTGTACTCAGTACTGGGTGTGCTACGTACTGGGTGTGCTACGTACTGGGTGTATTACGTACTGGGTGTACTCAGTACTGGGTGTACTACGTACTGGGTGTACTACGTACTGGGTGTATTACGTAATGGGTGTACTCAGTACTGGGTGTACTCAGTACTGGGTGTGCTATATACTGGGTGTATTACGTACTGGGTGTACTCAGTACTGGGTGTATTACGTACTGGGTGTATTATGTACTGGGTGTGCTACGTACTGGGTGTATTACGTAATGGGTGTACTCAGTACTGGGTGTATTACGTACTGGGTGTATTATGTACTGGGTGTACTACGTACTGGGTGTGCTACGTACTGGGTGTATTACGTACTGGGTGTACTACGTACTGGGTGTACTACGTACTGGGTGTATTACGTACTGGGTGTACTCAGTACTGGATGTGCTACGTACTGGGTGTATAACGTACTGGGTGTACTCAGTACTGGGTGTACTACGTACTGGGTGTACTACGTACTGGGTGTGCTACGTACTGGGTGTATTACGTAATGGGTGTACTCAGTACTGGGTGTATTACGTACTGGGTGTATTATGTGCTGGGTGTACTACGTACTGGGTGTGCTACGTACTGGGGGTATTACGTACTGGGTGTACTACGTACTGGGTGTACTACGTACTGGGTGTACTATGTACTGGTTGTATTATGTACTGGGTGTACTACGTACTGGGTGTACTATGTACTGGTTGTATTATGTACTGGGTGTACTACGTACTGGGTGTACTACGTACTGGGTGTACTATGTACTGGGTGTACTACGTACTGGGTGTGCTACGTACTGGGTGTACTCAGTACTGGTTGTACTACGTACTGGGTGTACTATGTACTGGTTGTACTACGTACTGGGTGTGCTACGTAATGGTCGCCTGCCTGCAGGAGGTCTTACCGTTGTTGACCAATCATGGCTGCGCTGAGCCCTGATTGGTCCCGGTCACTTATACCTGTAATATGCTCGTCTTAGACGTGGGTCGGTGCCATGGCGTTCGTGTGAGCATTAGAATTAGCCGTGTGAACCGTTGGAGGCGAGGGTCTGCAATCTCTGATTGTCGTTTTCTAGTTATTGTTTGTAACGTATTATTGTGTGTATCTTATTACTTGCTGACAGACGTAATTTACTCAGTACTATCTTGTGTAACTGTTTTAAAACATTATTTTTCGTAAGACAGACGATCGTTTACCGGCTTGGCTGTAGCCTCGGACGCAAAGGCTACAGGAAGTGGTCGAAACTAGCCAAGCAGCTAAACGATCCTTCGGTCTGAATAAAAGAACGTTAAAACAGTGAAGAGCAGGAAGACAGAACGAACCTTTTCCAGCGACTGTCCTGTCTCGACGGTAACTTGTGAATGTGATCATTCAGACTGCTTTATCGTAGAACGGAACGTCTCTTCATGAATGGTGCCACGATTAAGACCTTAAAAAGCTCCACGACGCTTTGAGTGGAGTTCACACGGACATTCGGGATTCGGTTGGAATTGCTTTTGTTCTTATGTTGACATTGTTATATTTATATTTTTGTTACATTGCTGCTTTTTTATTTTTACGTGAGTTTTTCTGAAACAATTGTGGTAGTAGAAGAATTATTTTATTATTTTTAGATAAAAAAAAATTATTGTTGTGAATAATAATTAGTGAATAAAAAATATTTTTATTGCCTAAAATCTTTTTGCTGTGTTTTACAATAATCATAATCATGATCAACTAACTCAAGACAAAAGCACAAAATTATTCGATGATGATGATGATGAATATATTTATTAGATAGAATGTTAGAGTACAAGTACAGTCACACAGTAGCATGTATTACAGTACAAATAACGTCAAACATCCTGTCTAAGAGGAGCATTTCAAAAAAGCCCTTGCGGGCTTGTTTCCGTTGAAAGTCCTTCGTACATAAATCATCCACAAAAAACAATACAAATAAAAATAAATCCAATATTAAATTACGCAATTGATGCAACGTAACATTAGAAAGACAAAAATAAAATGTTATTACACCGCCAGTGCAAACTAACAATTAATCTAAAATAAATTACACCACTGATGCGAAATGACAATAAATAACTTACATAAATTACAATAAATTACCAAAGCAATTAATACGTGCAACATAGGTGGACAAAAAAAAGGAGGGGGGGTTTGACCCGGAGAGAGTCGTGATGACTATCTCCGTTTCTGTCCCCCTAAAAGGTGTATTTTTAGGGCCTTTTTGAAGGAGGCCAAAGAGGTGCATGTTTTGAGGGCGGGAGTCAATCCGTTCCACCCTTGGGTGGCCGTATTGTAGAAAGATGATTTACCCATGTTAGTCCTGTAGGAGGGGGTAATCAGGTTGTTGTTTGAGCTCCCTCTAGTGGTGTGGCTGTGGGTGTCACTAAATCTGTGGAGGTGTTTATTCAGGTATGCAGGGATTGAGGGGACTGAGGGCAGAGCTGCATTGACTATTTTAAATGCCAATCCCATTTTGAGTTGATTAACCCTGTCTTCTACCCTGAGCCATTTTAGGCTAGCAAAATGTCCAGGAAGAAGGTGGGTCATGGGCCCCAGATTGAGGAGTAGCCGAATCAGTTTGTTTATTACTGGTTACTGATCAGGATAAGTGAAAAGTATCGGTATCGGTATCGGTATCGGTATCGGTATCGGTATCGGTATCGGCGATACTAGCCTGTATTTACTTGGTATCGGGTCGATACCAAATTCCCAGTATCTCCATCCCGAGTCTTTATTATTGCCATCACCTCAGTGACGCTGTAGCGCCGCCTAGTGGTGGACAACCCCCCATCAGATTACAGTCACCCTGGACCCCCCCCCCCCCCCCCACCCCATCAGATTAGAGTCACAGCCTCGTCCCCGGACGGCTGAGACAACCCTGAACTGCATTCATTCCTGTCCTACGGGGGCCTGCATGGGACAGTTCTGGTGGCTCCACGTCAGGCAGCGGAACATCTCCAATGCTAAATTAATATTTAAGTGAATCAAAAATGGAAGTGAGCCCCCCCCCCATCAGATTACAGTCACACTGGACGAGCCCCCCCCCCCCCAGGTTTATCCTCCCCTGTGTCCTGCAGAATGGATTTATAAGGGCCTGAATAAAGAATGTGGAGAAGGACTGATAGGAGAATAAAAGGGTTCAGTCAGGGTGGGGGGCTTGACTTCTCCCTGCTGCCTGCCCCCCCGGGCAGAAGGCTAAAGACACTCCCCTGAGAATGGATGGAGTTTGGCTGAAGCCCTGCAGGAGGAGCGGAAGATGAAGAATGAAGAATCGATTGCTCTTTATGCCAGAAGCGCTGAAGACCCCCCCCCCCCCCCCCCTCTCAAGGCTCCAGATGCTGGGACGAGAGAGGCCAGCGGTGGGATGGCTGCTGCCCCTCCACCGGCTGGGGTCGGTTCCGTCTGAAGCGTTTTCAAGGTCAGACCTGTTGTCCTTGCAGGAATGAGCCCGAAAGCACTTCCTGCTTCACGTCTCCAGTCTGATGGAGCTTCTGTGTCGTGTGACGCAGGACAGGAGACAAGGACACAAGGAGACAAGGAGACAGAGATTCATTTCGTGGTCCGGACTCAAAGATGAGAGGAATAACCTCCATTGTTTTCATGCTGGCATCAAATGAATGGGTCCAGTGATCCGGTTGAAGTTCCCCTTTGGAAATCCAAAGGGGAACTTCAACCGGATGTGAGATCTAAATCTCAGCTTCGGTGGGCGCCGGGTCAGCGGAACCAGCAGGCCAGATGGAGTTTTGTGTTTGCTGAAGACAAGCAGGCATGGAGATTTGGAGGCGAGGCGTAATAACGCAACACGCCGCTGTCAGGATGTGATGCTGACGTCTCCATCACGCCTGCTCGCCCTGCGGCCGTGCCGCAGAGACCCGGGTGGAGGGCCCCGGGTGGAGGCCCCCGGGTGGAGGGTCCCGGGTGAAGGGCACCGGGTGGAGGGTCCCGGGTGGAGGGCACCGGGTGGAGGGTCCCGGGTGGAGGGTCCCGGGTGGAGGGCACCGGGTGGAGGGCACCGGGTGGAGGGTCCCGGGTGGAGGGCACCGGGTGGAGGGTCCCGGGTGGAGGGTCCCGGGTGGAGGGCCCCGGGTGGAGGGTCCCGGGTGGAGGGCCCCAGGTGAAGGGTCCCGGGTGGAGGGTCCCAGGTGGAGGGTTCCGGGTGGAGGGCACCGGGTGGAGGGTCCCGGGTGGAGGGCCCCAGGTGGAGGGCACCGGGTGGAGGGTCCCGGGTGGAGGGCACCGGGTGGAGGGTCCCGGGTGGAGGGTTCCGGGTGGAGGGCACCGGGTGGAGGGCCCCAGGTGGAGGGTCCCGGGTGGAGGGCCCCAGGTGGAGGGTCCCGGGTGGAGGGTCCCGGGTGGAGGGCCCCAGGTGGAGGGTTCCGGGTGGAGGGTTCCGGGTGAATTATGCAGTCTGAAGCATTTTAAAGGCCGTTATTTGACGAGAAGAAGAGAAAGGTCGTCTTCCAGAGGCACCCTGAGCTGAGCTTAGCGTCTGCTACGGTCTGGAGCTTTTCTCCTGTTCACCACACCGTCAGTGAATGCATCGCGTCCTTCACCACACCGTCAGTGAATGCATCGCTGGGACGCCCCCTGAGCAGTTTGAGGGGGCGTGGTGCAAGAGATGAAAGGAAGGTGGGATCGTAATATCGCCGTCTCGCTGCTTTATGTACCAACAATTTGTTACAAAGTGAGAAAAGGCACTCTCTCTGTGTTACTGTGTGCGTTACGGTGTGCTCCTGGTGCTCTACTGCCCTCTAGTGTTTCCACCCTTTACTACATGGACCAGGACTCGTCTTTGGCTGAGCCACAGGCCAGCGTAAACCAAGCAGGCCTCTGGGCTCCATTCTATTTAATTTCCCCCTGTTCCAAGCAAAGCTGTGCTTTCTGAATCCTTTGTGTGTGTGTGTGTGTGTGTGTGTGTGTGTGTGTGTGTGTGTGTGTGTGTGTGTGTGTGGGCCTCTGACATGCAGCGTCATGCTGCTCATGGGTCTCATTATCCAGGACTAATCTACAAACGGAAAACGGCTCAGGGTGATTTGTCATTTTCCACCGGCCTCTGCATCCATCCTCCTCCTCCTCCTTTGCTTGTGGGGCGGCGCTCCCGACTAAAACAATCTGAAACCAATTTGTCTTATGAATCCTGCATTGCAGATACATATATCAAAAGGGCTAAAGTAAATCTTAAAAGTTTATTTTGTTCTTTTTCCCAGG
Source organism: Brachionichthys hirsutus (assembly GCF_040956055.1). NCBI lineage: Eukaryota > Metazoa > Chordata > Actinopteri > Lophiiformes > Brachionichthyidae > Brachionichthys > Brachionichthys hirsutus. The sequence continues at coordinate 15,726,818 of NC_090899.1, read as the reverse complement.
TCCTCGGCACCCCGTCTGAGGACACCTGGCCTGGCGTGAACTCTCTGCCTCACTTCAAACCAGGTGAGACGGTTCATGGTGGGATAACCTGCTAGGTGTTTGTTAACTCCTAATGTTCTACACCATCCTTCACTTCAGAAAAAATGAACCATGTCAATGCTAAATGGTTAGCATGAAGCCGAGCCTTAGGCCAGAACATTGAGCATGCTAATGGCTAAAGAGTTAGCATGAAGCCGAGCCTGAGGCCAGAACATTGAGCATGCCAATGGCTAAAGAGTTAGCATGAAGCCGAGCCTTAGGCCAGAACATTGAGCATGCTAATGGCTAAAGAGTTAGCATGAAGCCGAGCCTTAGGCCAGAACATTGAGCATGCTAATGGCTAAAGAGTTGGCATGAAGCCGAGCCTTAGGCCAGAACATTGAGCATGCTAATGGCTAAAGAGTTAGCATGAAGCCGAGTCTTAGGCCAGAACATTGAGCATGCTAATGGCTAAAGAGTTAGCATGAAGCCGAGTCTTAGGCCAGAACATTGAGCATGCTAATGGCTAAAGAGTTAGCATGAAGCCAAGTCTTAGGCCAGAACATTGAGCATGCTAATGGCTAAAGAGTTAGCTTAACAATAGATGCTGTTTCCTCATGGCCCATCCATCCATCCATCTATCTTCTTGAATTAATTTTGGCAGGGTTCGACGTTCTGATGTTTTACCAAACATAAAATACTGAAATGTGTTTTAGTGAGGCCGAAAAAAAGAACATGATTCAATTCAATTCAGTTTTATTGATATAGCGCCAGATCAAAACAGGAAGTCGTCTCAAGGCACTTTACAGGATTAGCAGGGAAACACAGAACCCAACTTGACCCACAAGAGCAAGAACTTTGGAGACGGAGGCAAGGAAAAACTTCCTTTAACGGGCAGAAACCTTGGACAGAACCTAAGACTCATGGTGGACGGCCATCTGTCTGGCCGGCTGGGTTGAGAGAGAGAGAGAGAGAGAGAGAGAATGGCAGGTCGGAGACGAGTCAAAAACAAGGAGATGGATCGGGAAGTGAAGTGATGCTTCCTAAATAATCATCGTGTCTATCACCATATCTATTATTAACTAGTTGTCATTTTACCATTTCTAAACTATCTGCAGACCTCAGCCTTCGAGATTCGCCGCCCACACAATGTGTGTAGAACATTAGCACACCGCTTTTGACTGAAACCATGTTTCAGTGATCTGTGGTAGTCTAAAGCTGACTGTAGTCCATTATGGCAGGAGCAGCATAGGGATGGTGACGATGGACCGGTGTAGCGCTCAAGGTCACATGCACAAAACACGTCACCGGACTCCCTCGTCCTGTGGCCATGGTGACAGCTCTGGAGCTATCTGACACACACAGACACACACACACACACACACACACGCACACACATGCAGATCTGATGCAGGCGGATTGAGACACCCGTGGAGATGATGCCATCAAGCTTCATCACATGACAGTGCATTTAGGAATCTCACTACCTCACACAACAATGGAAGCCCAATCGTAGCGTGCAGCAACGTAACGCCCAAACTGGAAAGAAAAACCTCGCGATTTATTATCAATCACAGTAATTCATGATAGGACTGTAAGACGAGCGTATAGTTTTATTAGGATTGATTTTTAGGATTGAGCTACCACCTTATTGGAGGGGTCCCAATGATCCTAGGAGCTCAGTTGTTGGGGGCTTTATGCCCCTGGTAGGGTCACCCATGACAAGCAGGTCCTATGGGAGGGACCAGACGAAGGGTAGCTCACATACCCCTTATGATGAGCAAAATACTTGGTCCTGAGTTTCCCTCACCCAGACACGGGTCACCGGGGCCCCTTCCTGGAGCCAGGCCTGGGGGTGTGGCACGATGGCGAGTGCCTTGTGGCCGGGCCTTCACCCATGGGGCCTGGTCGGGCACAGCCCGAACAGGTAATGTGGGGCCTCCTTCCCGTGGGCTCACCACCCATATGAGGGACTAAAGGGGTCGGTTGCTTTGTGAGCTGGGTGGCAGCCGAAGGCGGGGACCTCGGCGGTCCGATCCTCGGCTCCAGAAGCTAGCTCTAGGGACGTAAGTTGTAAGTCGGACCCATTTCCAGTGCTGTTGGACTCCGCCAGGGCTGCCCTTTGTCACCGATTCTGTTCATAACTTTTATGGACAGAATTTCTAGGTGCAGCCAGGGCGTTGAGGGGGTTCGGTTTGGTGACCTCAGGATTGGGTCGCTGCTTTTTGCAGACGATGTGATCCTGTTGGCTTCATCAGGCCGTGCCCTCCAGCTCTCACTGGATCGGTTCGCAGCCATGTGTGAAGCGGCCGGGATGAGAATCAGCACCTCTAAATCTGAGGCCATGGTTCTCAGCCGTAAAAGGGTGGAGTGCACCCTCCCTGGTGAGGTGTTCAGGGCACGTCCCACCGGTAGGAGACCACGGGGAAGACCCAGGACACGCTGGAGAGACTATGTCTCTCAGCTGGACTGGGAACACCTCGGGATCCCCCCGGAAGAGCTAGAGGAAGTGGCCGGGGAGAGGGAAGTCTGGGCTTCCCTGCTGAGGCTGCTGCCCCCGCGCCCCCCCCCCGGATAAAGCGGTTGAAGATGGATTTGATTTTTAACTCATAGCCCTTTTGTCTTGGTCGGCAGCGAGCATCTCAACAGATGAAGCCCCACAGCTCCAGCAGGGGGCAGTGTTGCTGCAGCCTGGAAGCCCTCCTGTCCTTCAGGATGTGTTTCTGAGCCGACCGTTAGTTACCTTCTTCCAGTTGTCTGGATGTGATCCATCACATTTTCATGCAGAATCCTTTCCAGCGACTGTTTGCTCCGACCTTTGCAGCAGGCGTCCTAGACTCAGTGCGGCTCGACCTCGGCATCGGGGCGCCACTTATTCGGCACATTCTTTTTAGTTATAAAAAGGTTCCACTTCTTTATGTCCAGTTCTCTGCAGACATATGCTGGTATTTGGGCTTTCCCTCCTCGTCCATGTTAATATATTGATTCAAGACACAACATTCTGAGCCAGAAGAAGTTCTCTGTAGGTTGAGTCTGTAATATCACTGTTTACACAAGATGAAGTAGCATCCAGCCAGATAAAACAGTACCTCATTATGTGTGTATGTAGTATGAGCCATCCATCCATAAACCATCCATCCATCCACCCACCCATCCATCCACACATCCATCCATCCACCCATCCACCCATCCATCCACCCATCCACCCACCCATCCACCCATCCATCCATCCATCCACCCATCCATCCATCCATCCATCCATCCACCCACCCATCCATCCACCCACCCATCCATCCACCCATCCATCCATCCATCCATCCATCCACCCACCCATCCATGTCACGGCTCTGCTGGAGCCTATCCCAGCTGGCGAGAGGAGGCACGCTGGACTGTGGACTCAGTGTGGCTCAGCTGTCTGGATGGTGGGCTAGTGTTTGACCTAGCTTGCTGGGTGACTGGCTAGTGTTTGACCTAGCTTGCTGGGTGACTGGCTAGTGTTTGACCTAGCTTGCCGGGTGGCTGGTTTGCGTTTGACCTAGCTTGCCGGGTGGCTGGCTAGTGTTTGGCCTAGCTTGCCGGGTGGCTGGCTAGTGTTTGGCCTAGCTTGCCAGGTGGCTGGTTAGTGTTTGGCCTAGCTTGCCGGGTGGCTGGCTAGCGTTTGACCTAGCTTGTCGGGTGGCTGGCTAGCGTTTGACCTAGCTTACCGGGTGGCTGGCTAGCATTTGGCCTAGCTTGCCAGGTGGCTGGCTAGCGTTTGGCCTAGCTTGCCGGGTGGCTGGTTAGCGTTTGACCTAGCTTGCCAGGTGGCTGGTTAGCGTTTGACCTAGCTTGCCGGGTGGCTGGCTAGTGTTTGACCTAGCTTGCGAGGTGGCTGGTTAGCGTTTGACCTAGCTTGCCGGATGGCTGGCTAGTGTTTGGCCTAGCTTGCCAGGTGGCTGGTTAGCGTTTGACCTAGCTTGCCGGGTGGCTGGCTAGTGTTTGACCTAGCTTGCCGGGTGGCTGGCTAGCATTTGACCTAGCTTGCCGGATGGCTGGCTAGCATTTGACCTAGCTTGCTGGGTGGCTGGCTAGCGTTTGACCTAGCTTGTCGGATGGCTGGCTAGTGTTTGGCCTAGCTTGCCAGGTGGCTGGTTAGCGTTTGACCTAGCTTGCCGGGTGGCTGGCTAGTGTTTGACCTAGCTTGCCGGGTGGCTGGCTAGCATTTGACCTAGCTTGCCGGATGGCTGGCTAGCATTTGACCTAGCTTGCTGGGTGGCTGGCTAGCGTTTGGCAGCTCTTCCTGACTGGGTGTCCACATGACAGTTTCAGCTGAGATTAAGAGAACAGAATCTCACACAGAAGACGTGATGGACGGACTGCACCACCTCAGACCGCTCAGAGCACCGTCGGTTTAATGCAGGCGGGCTCTGCATGGCCAGTTTGTTACTGCCGCTCTGCACTGAACAAAAACACATGCATTACGAAAAGAGCTGTATGAAATGGATCGAGCTGCTTCAGCCAGACGACAGGAGCTGGAAACACAGTCCCCTCCAACACACCTTTCAAACACTTTGCCACCTTTCCCTCTGGATGTCAGTGTCGCTCTTGATGCTCTTGATGCATTTTGCTGCAGCTCCTCCCCACCCCATCATCCACCAGCTGCCCCCAGTTAGTGCTAACAGCAACATGTTGCTGGGTGATTGCTGATAATAATAATAATGCTTGATTTTATTTAGCGCTTTTCTGGGCACCCAAAGACGCTTCACATTGTGCATTATTCATTCACTCCATACTTGGTGGTGAAGCTACTAGCCACAGCCACCCTGGGGCAGACTGACAGGAGCGAGGCTGCCAACTTGCGCCATCGGCCCTCCTGACCACCACCAACATTCACACAGGCAACGTGGGTGAAGGGTCTTGCCCAAGGACACAACGACAGTTAACCTGCTCCTCTTTGTGGCTCCTGTGAATATGTTGACATTTTTGTGTTAGTGCATTAACATGTAGCTTTAGCATGCGCTACTCTGCTGCGAAGGTCTGGCGTTCACGGCCTCCGCAGCTGCTCTCAGCCAGAGATCAGGGTGCAACAAAATGAAATGCATTTCCTCCGGGGCAAACTTTCATGCACATCAATGTTTTGCTTTGATGTAAACTGTGTATTAAACGGTGTATTAAACTGTGTATTAAACGGTGTATTAAACTGTGTATTAAACGGTGTATTAAACAGTTCAATTACTGAAGTCGGTCTGTTTGTCTCTCCATCATAGACCGCTTCACAGTGTACAGCGCTAAGAAGCTCAGACAAGCCTGGAATAAGTAAGTCAACTGTGTGTGTGTGTGTGTGTGAACTGTTACCAGAGCTATTGTTCCCTGACAGTTTCACTTTTTGGCTCAGTGCACACCATGTCTGAGAGAGTTAGACAGAGACAGAGAAAGTACCTTTGGGGTGCAGCCTGCACTGGGACATTATACATCTGCCCAGGGAAAGGCATGATGGGGCATTTGGTCATCATCGTCCCTCGCCGTACTGCTGGGGGAAAGGCCCCTGGGGGCAAAAAGGGAATTTTCCTCAGAGAATTTCAAGCAGAACGTTATGTCAAATTAATTAATCTCTCCATAACCTTTGAGATGGAGCAAAGGATGGAAACAGGGCGGTAGTTGCCAGGTTCTAATTTGTTTCCTTTTTTATACAGAGGGATAACCCGCGCCGTCTTGAATTCCTGTGGGACGTGGCACTGATTGATGGATAAATTTATCAGATGGGTTACTACGGGGGCGATAGAGACAGCTGCGTCTCTGAGGAACTGGGTGGGTATGTTGTGGCCTTGTGGCCTTGTTAGGTTGAAGGGCAATTAGTTGTTTTAGCACATCAACAGTATTTAATTACCTATTGGTAAATGTATCTGTAAACAGCTCCTGCTTTGGTAGGTGGTTGCTCTGTCTGGTCTCCATCAGCCCCCCCCCGTGCAGCTTTCTGATAGCCGCATGGAACGGACACGTCCACCGCTGGGGAAGGAATGCTTCTTTATCATCAATGTGTCATCACCTGGATCTGTTTGATCTGTTTGATCCAGAAGAGGGTATCGCCTTTACTGCAGACGTGTGACGACTCAGTGGCGTGAAGGAATGTGCTCTCCTGCACAGTCACAGCCCAGCATGCTCATCAGTGCAGGTTCACACCTGCAGGACGTGTACCTGTCCAGCTGCTGGTCGCTATGGTTGCAGAGACAAACGTGTATCAGAAGTGCTGTTAAGTCACGTGGTCAGACCGTGACAGATCGGCGCAGCGTCGGCAGCATCGCGGACGTTGCGCCGATATCTATCTCTGTCTATCTCTGTCTGTCTCTGTCTGTCTCTGTCTATCTCTGTCTATCTCTGTCTGTCTCTGTCTATCTGCCTATCTCTGCCTATCTCTGTCTATCTCTGCCTATCTCTGACTACCTCTTTCTACCTCTGTCTATCTCTGTCTGCCTCTGTCTATCTCTGTCTGTCTCTGTCTATCTCTGACTACCTCTGTCTATCTCTGTCTATCTCTGTCTACCTCTGTCTATCTCTGACTACCTCTGTCTATCTCTTTCTGTCTCTGTCTACCTCTGTCTGTCTCTTTCTACCTCTGTCTGTCTCTTTCTACCTCTGTCTATCTCTGTCTATCTATCTGTGTCTATCTCTGTCTATCTCTGTCTATTGCTGTCTATCGCTGTCTATCTCTGTCTATCTCTGTCTGTCTCTGTCTACCTCTGTCTATCTCTGACTACCTCTGTCTATCTCTGTCTATCTCTGTCTGTCTCTGTCTACCTCTGTCTATCTCTGTCTATCTCTGTCTATCTCTGTCTATCTCTGTCTATCTCTGTCTGTCTCTGTCTACCTCTGTCTGTCTCTGACTACCTCTGTCTATCTCTGACTACCTCTGTCTACCTCTGTCTATCTCTTTCTATCTCTGTCTACCTCTGTCTATCGCTGACTACCTCTGTCTATCTCTGTCTATCTCTTTCTGTCTCTGTCTACCTCTGTCTGTCTCTTTCTACCTCTGTCTATCTCTGTCTGTCTCTGTCTATCTCTGTCTATCTCTGACTACCTCTGTCTATCTCTGTCTGTCTCTGTCTATCTCTGTCTGTCTCTGTCTATCTCTGTCTACCTCTGTCTATCTCTGACTACCTCTGTCTATCTCTGTCTATCGCTTTCTGTCTCTGTCTACCTCTGTCTGTCTCTTTCTACCTCTGTCTATCTCTGTCTATCTATTGATGTCTATCTCTGACTATCTCTGACTATCTCTGTCTATCTCTGTCTATCTCTGTCTATTGCTGTCTATCTCTGTCTATCTCTGTCTATCTCTGTCTATCTCCCGCAGACACGGGGACGCGCACACGCATGTGCACGTACATCTTGTGCACGCTCCACCGCTTGACGAAGTGACAAAAAGACAAAAATCCCAAAAACAAGCAGGGACACGAGAACCAGAATCAGGATTAGAGTTCTGGAGAGGACAACAGGTCACTGACAATCTGGCAGAGAGCAGAATGTCAATGTAGGGGGCGCTGATGAGGAGACGAGCAGCAGGTTTCCAGAGCAGCACAGGTGTTTGTGGATGAGCTGATGACGGGCGTGGCAGGCAGAGCAGAGAGTAGAGCAGGTGGGCGGAGCAACGTGGAGCACAAGGCTCTTCCCGGGTTCCTTTTTTATTATTTTTTATTTATTTATTATTTATTTATTTTTGTGTGTAACCCGGGTTCCTGACACTTATACTAAATACCGGTACTGAAGACACACACAGAACATGGGTTTCTCCTCTCACCAGAAACACTTTCCACCTGGGCTCTCCTCAGAAAGACCCTTGGTCTGGCCCTGTGTGGGGGCCGTCGAGGCCCGTCCTTTGATGTTTCTGCAGCGGAGGCCCTGGTGGACTTCATTAGCTGCTGCCTCTTTGCTGAGTGGCGTTGATGAGTCCAACAGAGACTCATCCTGAGATCCCCGTCGGGGGCCGGGGGAGGGGCTGTCAGAGCGCTTGACTAGTGATCCAGCGTGAGAAGCCTGCAGAACACGAGCAGCACTCTGAGTGCAGCGGGCGGCGAGCTGCGTTCAGCAACACCATGTGGATCCCTGATTACTGACTCACTTTGCTACACACACACACACACACACACAGGATCTGCTTCCACATTAGCTCCTGCTTTGATTAATACTTTGTTTCTCATGGTGACCCAGTCGTGATACGAGCCAGGCTCGAGGAAGGTGTGTGTGTGTGTGTGTGCTGCTGGATGCACGTTTGTGATCTCATGTGTTTCTGTGTGTCAGGTTGGGCTACGTGGACCATGCTGAGGAGTTGGCTTCCAGGTTCCTCCAGTGCTTCCCAAAGAGCCGGCTGTCAGCTCAGGCGGCGCTGACCCAGGAATATTTCAGCAACCTTCCTCCACGGCTCTGGGAGCTGCAGGACAGTACGTAACACAACGACACACAACGTAACACAACGTAACACAGCGTAACACAACGACACACAACGTAACACAACGTAACACAGCGTAACACAACGACACACAACGTAACACAGCATAACACAACGTAACACAACGACGCACAACGTAACACAACGACAGACAACGTAACACAGTGACGCACAATGTAACACAACGACACACAATGTAACACGACGACACACAACGTAACACAACGACACACAACGTAACACAGCGTAACACAGCGTAACACAACATAACACAACGACGCACAACGTAACACAACGACAGACAACGTAACACAACGACGCACAACGTAACACAGCGTAACACAGCGTAACACAACGACACACAACGTAACACAACGTAACACAACGACACACAGCGTAACACAGCGTAACACAACGTAACACAACAACACAGAGCGTAACACAAAGTAACACAGCGTAACACAACGTAACACAACATAACACAACGTAAAACAGCGTAACACAGCGTAACACAACGTAACACAATGTAACACAGCGTAACACAGCGTAACACAACGACACACAACGTAACACAGCGTAACACAGCGTAACACAACGACACAACGACACACAGCGTAACACAGCGTAACAAAACGTAACACAACGACACAGAGCGTAACACAAAGTAACACAGCGTAACACAACGTAACACAGGGTAACACAACATAACACAACGTAAAACAGCGTAACACAGCGTAACACAACGTAACACAACGTAACACAGAGTAACACAACGTAACACAGAGTAACACAGAGTAACACAGCGTAACACAGCGTAACACAGCGACACACAACGACACACAATGACACACAACGTAACACAATGTAACACAACGACACACAACGTAACACAAGAGTAACACAGCGTAACACAACGTAACACAGCGTAACACAACGTAACACAATGTAACACAGCGTAACACAACGTAACACAGCGTAACACAACGCAACACAACGTAACACAGCGTAACACAACGTAACACAGCGTAACACAATGTAACAGCGTAACAGAGTAACACAGCGTAACACAACGTAACACAGAGTAACACAATGTAACAGAGTAACACAATGTAACAGAGTAACACAATGTAACAGCGTAACACAACGTAACACAGTGTAACACAACGAAACACAGCGTAACACAACGTAACACAGCGTAACACAACTTAACACAACGTAACACAGCGTAACACAACGTAACACAGCGTAACACAATGTAATCAAGCGTAACACAACGTAATAAAGCGTAACACAATGTAACACAACGTAACAGAATGTAACAGAATGTAACACAGCGTAACACAAGCCGCAACCGCGCACTCGGAAAAAAAAACATGGGAGAGGGCGGGACTTCCCCTTCTACTTTGTCCAATCGACGAGCGCCCCTTTCAGCCACGCGACGCTGCTCCAAAAGTTCGTTTCGTGAAGAAATCACAGTGTGAACACAGACCTTTCATAAATTATAAATGCAGGAATTTGCTCCCAAAGGAACGAGTCCTCTTGGCGCAGTGGGAAAGCACCCTAAGTTGCTCCCATCCAAACCGTTTTCTAACCGTGGGATGGGAGATAAAGAAGTGGCTGATTATTTAAGTTGTGAGTCTGACTCCTGCTGCAGCGTGTCAACTCGTCCACCACGAGACAGTCCAGTGAAAGCTCTGTACGAACCACAGTTCCTGTTAATGTCCACGTTGTCCCTGTCCACATTGTCCCTGTCCACGTTGTCCCTGTCCACATTGTCCCTGTCCACGTTGTCCCTGTCCACATTGTCCCTGTCCACATTGTCCCTGTCCACGTTGTCCCTGTCCACATTGTCCCTGCAGGGAGGAGCCTTCGTTGTTTCCTTCCTTCCTTTCAGATTATGAGAAGCCTGGTGTTCGGGCAGTTTCAGCAGTGAAAAATGACAGGATCTAAAAGGATATAAAACAGCATGACATCATCAGCACTGAGAGCGCTTCGGTTGGTTCGTTTCCTGAACCCCACATGTCTTCTCCCCTGCAGTGTCTTCTATCTTCACTGTGCAAAGCGTCAAGCTGCAGACAGAGAGCGGGGACAGCGTCCAGGTGTGTGCACGGAGGAACAGCCAAGGGAAGGCGTCGTGCGGCAGCAAGCACTGAGCTGACATCCTGCTGCCAGACAGGTAGGCGCTCATTAGCATGCAAGAAGAGCACGCCTTCTCTGCCGCTGTTTCATCCACCAGAGGGCAGTAATGAGTCAATAACAATAGTAGTACAAAGTAAACACAAAGGTAACACCGTGACGGGGGGGGGGCGAACACGTCCTCGCCACGCAGTAAACGATGGAGGGATCCGTCCCGTTCTTTAGAGGCGGGGCCTCATTCACTGCTGAGATAAAGCAGCACCATTTACATGTAATTAGGGCGGAGCTAATCAGTGGCAAGATGATGTGTCTAATGACTGACAGGTGCGGAGACACACTCGTCTTCAGCTGAGCCTCAGAGGGACGACCTCAGGACTGTGTGTGTGTGTGTCTGTCTGTGTGTGTGTGTGTGTGTGTGTGTGTGTGTGTCTGTCTGTGTGTGTGTGTGTGTGTCTGTCTGTGTGTGTGTGTGTGTGTGTGTGTGCGTTTGTATGTAGGTGTGTGTGTGTCTGTGTGTGTGTAGGTGTGTGTGTGTAGGTGTGTCTGTGTGTGTGTGTGTGTGTGTGTGTGTGTGTGTCTGTGTGTGTGTGTGTGTGTGTGTCTGTGTCTGTGTGTGTGTGTCTGTGTGTGTGTGTGTGTGTCTGTGTAGGTGTGTGTGTGTCTGTGTGTGTGTGTGTGTCTGTGTGTGTGTGTGTGTGTGTCTGTGTGTGTGTGTGTGTGTGTGTGTGTGTCTGTGTGTGTCTGTGTGTGTGTGTCTGTGTGTGTGTGTGTGTGTCTGTGTGTGTCTGTGTGTGTCTGTGTGTGTGTGTCTGTGTGTGTCTGTGTGTGTGTGTGTGTGTCTGTGTGTGTGTGTGTGTGTGTGTGTGTGTGTGTGTCTGTGTGTGTCTGTGTGTGTGTGTCTGTGTGTGTCTGTGTGTGTCTGTGTGTGTGTGTCTGTGTGTGTGTGTGTGTGTGTCTGTCTGTGTGTGTGTGTCTGTGTGTGTGTGTCTGTGTGTGTGTGTGTGTGTGTGTCTGTCTGTGTGTGTGTGTCTGTGTGTGTGTGTCTGTGTGTGTGTGTGTGTGTCTGTCTGTGTGTGTGTGTCTGTGTCTGTCTGTGTGTGTGTGTGTGTGTCTGTGTGTGTGTGTGTCTGTGTGTGTGTGTGTGTGTCTGTCAGCCTCTTTGTCCGCGGCTGTCCTGCAGCCTAATCCATGTTCACACCGACATGCTGACAGACGACACTAAGCCACGCCCACAGGCTCAAATGGGAGGGGCCATGCCGTCGCTACGTCACACAGACAGAAGGGCGCTGGTGCAGAACTCAGAAGGTCATGTCAAGGTGATGGACGGTTCCACCCGGAGACGGGACGGCGGAGACGGGGCGTCTTTGGGCCGCTTCAGACGCGGGACAGCAAAGCCCCTTTCTCTGGAGTGGCTCTGTTCCCGGTGGGAAACCTTTGTTCTGGCTGGATGGCCGCCTTTGAGGAAAGCCGGCCGGCTATTGAGCCCAGAGTGACGGCCGGGCTGGACCCGCCCTCAGCGGGACACAGCGGGACAATGTCTGTCGCCGCCCAGGCCAGAGAGGAAGAGAAAAGGACGGAGTGACAGGAGACGAGGGAACGAGTGGGAGTGTTTGATTTTGTCAGGAAGGAGGACAAAAGAGGAAGGCAAGAAGAAATGGAGAGAGTCGAGTGAACAAAGGGGGGAGGGATAGGCAGAGGGGCAGGGGAGGGGCAGAGAGGGAGGGGAGGGGCAGAGAGGGAGGGGAGGGGCAGGGAGGGGCAGAGAGGGAGGGGAGGGGCAGGGAGGGGCAGAGAGGGAGGGGAGGGGCAGGGAGGGGCAGAGAGGCAGGGGAGGGCAGCCCTCGTTTGCAGCGCTGCCCCGCATTCACCATGTTTATTCATGATTCTGCATTATTCACTGGATTCGCTGATGCAACTTGGTGACGAGGGGAGGCAACGCTGAGGCAACGCTGAGGCCCCCCCATCGACCCACCCGGTGACCACAGAACGCACCAGGAAGCAGGCATCCAGGCAGGCATCCAGGCAGGCATCCAGTCGGCTTGGGAAGCTCCTCCCGACCGACCGTCTGCTTAATCTGGATGCAGATCCTTTTTATTTGGGCAACAATCAACAATGGAATGAGACGTGGCCTCCGGGTCAAAAAGGTTCTACATGCTGTAGAACCTTTTTGACCCGGAGGCCACGTCTCAGGTTCTACAGCATTTAGAACCTTTTTGACCCGGAGGCCACGTCTCAGGTTCTCCAGCATGTAGAACCTTTTTGACCCGGAGGCCACGTCTCAGGTTCTACAGCATGTAGAACCTTTTTGACCCGGAGGCCACGTCTCAGGTTCTCCAGCATGTAGAACCTTTTTGACCCGGAGGCCACGTCTCAGGTTCTACAGCATGTAGAACCTTTTTGACCCGGAGGCCACGTCTCAGGTTCTACAGCATGTAGAACCTGAGACGTGGCCTCCGGGTCAAAAAGGTTCTACAGCATGTAGAACCTTTTTGACCCGGAGGCCACGTCTCAGGTTCTACAGCATGTAGAACCTTTTTGCTTGTTTTGAGTGACGATTCCAGATTCTCTTTTTTGTCGTTCAGACGGGGCCGAACGAAATCCCGTTTCATCGGCTTCCAGGAAATATAAAAACACCTCAGCAGCCAAAAACATGCAGCAGCTGTTAGAGCAATACGTGAAATGGTAAAACTAAAATGTGCAACTCTTTAAAACCGGAATATAAAGATAACTAAAACCAGAATTACACTAAAAGGTGTTTCCTGAGACTTATTACAGAGACGTATTCTTTAAAGTCTGATGGAAGTCCAGAAGCGGTCAGTCCTGGATCTCAGGCTGCGGCACCTCCTACCTGAGGGCCAGGGGGAGGACCGGCTGGGGCTGGGGGGGGGGCAGAAGCTCAGGTAAGAGTAGAGGATCTGCTCATCACAGTCACCACTGAGAAAAGCTGCAGACCAGAGCGAGACATTTAGCAGCTAAACAGCACCCCCTCCACGGCCCCGCCCCATTTTACTGCACCACACCCACTTATACACACATCGGGATGTGACGGGTGCCGGTGGGGCTGGTTCTTCTGCGGGTGGCCTCTGTGGGGCCCTCGGGGTCATTCTCTGGGTCGGTGTCTGTGGCCCTCACTCTGCTCTGCCTCTTCCTCATCCAGACTCTCCTCTAGAGACTGATGAGAAGAGTTATGGTTGGATGAGAGGATGAGAGGATGAGAGGGGGAGAAACTAGGAGCACAAACAAATCCAGTGCACGTCCTGTCTGTCCCTCTTTTGGTTCCATGTTTCACGGGGGGGGGGGGGGGGGCAGCACCGCCCTCGATGGCACAAACTAAGAAACAGACATGATAAATAAATTGCATGAGACTCAAACAATGACTGACTCCATGTTTGAGTCTCATTCATGAACAACAATCAGAATGTGTGTTTGTGATCTGCCGGCTGCTGCCATGGTTACGGGCCGGTGCCGTGCCCCGGTTTCTCTCCGCACCGCGTCTGTGCCGTCAGCCATCGCGGTGTCACTTTGAAGATAAGAGCGTCCGGAATGCGAAGGTGCCAACGACACACGCTGCTTCCTGGGGATTCGTTCAGGGGAAGCTTCAGAGCCGCGCGGTCAGTTCCCGTTAAAACGTTTCTTCTCTCGGACCGACAGCGTGAGCGGGACAGAACGGAAGGAATAGAATCACGCCATCCTCAAAACGGCCTGTCTGATAGTTTACTCGGTAGAGGACAAAGTCATTTTAAAATAGATCCCTGCTGTGAGCCGGGGGGGGGGGGGGGTAACCGGAGGCGTAGCCTCGAGGAATGGAGAGCCTTCAGTAAAATCAGCCAGTTTTCCTCCACAGCTTTACAGCTGCCAGTAATGTGGGCTCTGGATCGTTCCTGCAGCTCTAGAACCGCTTGGAGAACGTCTGCAGTCGCATGCCGCCCGCTGACCGTTCTGTGACAGGAGTGGGAATAACGTCTCGGTTAAATCTCTATATTCTTTACCTTTACCTAAAGCCGAGGACACGCCCGTATGTCTGACCATGGCATCATTCTCATGTTTCATCCAATGAATCCAGATCTAATCAATAACACGCGTATCAACGGACCTGTAATGAGTCGCCGTCCATTTGGACTCTGGATGCAGTGTAGCAGACAGAAACGGGCCCCAGAGTGATCGGTGTAATCGTCTGTCGAAAACTGGAAACTGAAAAATTGGAAATGTCCAATAGGACAAAAACAAAAGTCACAGCCAAAGACAGTTCTAGAAAACGGCCTGGAAAAATACAACCATCCGAAAACACGAAATAAATCAACTCCAGCCTGAAGCTGCCAGAGGACGGAGCGCCATCACAAAGCAGGACGCGGGACGCAGGACGCGGGAGACAACAGCAGTGGGATGATGAGAAGACAGATCGCAGGTGTGTCTGCTCCCGATCCGTCCTCTGCCAGAGAGAGAGAGAGAATGAATGAGCGGAGATACCAGGACCACCAACCTTCTGCTCGTCCTCGGCATGGTGCAACGCAATGGTGACAGTAAGGACAGGCAGAGACGTCCACCGTGGACTTCCTCCTCTGCTCTGGGAGAAGCAGGACTGACTTGATGCAAACGGAGATCTTACGTTTGGCAGAACACAAACCTTAAAGTCGAGTGCAGACTGGCGTCTTTACCACCGGTCTCCCTGCAGACGGACAGACGGTGTCCATGTCTGCCTGATCCTCTTTCTATTTAAAACAGTGAGTGTACGCTCGTCCAGTCGTCACGGTAACAGCAGTAAAGTAGAAAACATCATCGTGTCTCGTTCGCTCTGCGTGAGGATGCTGCACAGCCTGCAGAGAAGAGGACGGCGTCCCAGGAGGACCAAAAGGGAGAGGAGACCTCATCCTGAGCCTCAGTCAGAAGCCACGGAGGACACCTGTGTATTCCAGCTGGAGGAATATTGATTCTCTGCACACGTTTATTCTTCTAATAAGTAAGAGAGAGAGCGAGAGAGAGAGAGAGAGCTGCGTCCCCAAACAGCTGTCGACATATCTCAGCGATGGAGGCGTTTTCCAGAGACTCGGACACCCTGCTTTCCCCTCCATCGCTTTGTCGCTCTCTCCGTCACCATATGGCTCTCTCTAATGAGCACTGTAAATGTCGCTCGGGCCTTTTTTGTTTCTCCAAAAAGAAAAGAGGAACCGGTCCCCTCTTCTGTGGCGCAGCCAGCAGATCTGCAGCGTCGCGTCTCAGCCGAGTGAATTAGTGTCAAGTAAAGTATGCTAATTAGTTCAGCTCGAGGGACGGTCCGTCTCTTCATTCATGTGCTGAATGTTGCTTCCGTCCCCCCGTCCCCCCCACCTGACGTTTCTAATATCAGTAGCAGAGAAGAGAGACGTGCCAACATTTGACCAAATGGGCCCGTAGGCTCCAGGTCCAGGAAAGCGGCGTCCAGAAGACTCGTCTCCTCATTGGGCAGATTCCAGCATGATTGCAGGGAGTGCTGCGGTGCTGCGACCCACTTTCAGTAAAGGACACGGCACCACCGTCTGAGGCCTTTCACCGTGAGCGCCAGACCTTCGGCTGACAACGCCACAGCCTTCAGGCGTTCACGCTGCTCTCCGGATCGACCGGCCGCCCTTCAAACACGGAGCCAGTCATTGTTCCAGTTTCATGCATTTCATTTTAACGTGATCGTGACCGTCACCTGCCCTCTAGGCAGACTAGCCTTCATGTTTACGTGATATTTCCTACTTTGTGCCATCGAGGGCTGTGCTCCTCCACGGTGAAACATGAAACCAACAAGACGGACAGACAGGAAGTGACGAACAGGAAGTGTTCTGAGGAGACAGTGCAGCAGATTAATTTGTGCTCGTTGTTTTTGATTTAATTACCCCCCGGTGCGCAAAAAGATTGCCCGGCATGAAACCGGTCCTTTGCAGGAAAATGGTTGGGGACCACTGATCTACAAGACAGTGGTGAGGACAGCCATGATGGACGGCTTAGAGACAGTGGTGAGGACAGCCATGATGGACGGCTTAGAGACAGTGGTGAGGACAGCCATGATGGACGGCTTAGAGACAGTGGTGAGGACAGCCATGATGGACGGCTCAGAGACAGTGGTGAGGACAGCCATGATGGACGGCTTAGAGACAGTGGTGAGGACAGACATGATGGACGGCTTAGAGACAGTGGTGAGGACAGCCATGATGGACGGCTTAGAGACAGTGGTGAGGACAGCCATGATGGACGGCTCAGAGACAGTGGTGAGGACAGCCATGATGGACGGCTTAGAGACAGTGGTGAGGACAGCCATGATGGACGGCTTAGAGACAGTGGTGAGGACAGACATGATGGACGGCTTAGAGACAGTGGTGAGGACAGACATGATGGACGGCTTAGAGACAGTGGTGAGGACAGCCATGATGGACGGCTTAGAGACAGTGGTGAGGACAGCCATGATGGACGGCTTAGAGACAGTGGTGAGGACAGACATGATGGACGGCTTAGAGACAGTGGTGAGGACAGACATGATGGACGGCTTAGAGACAGTGGTGAGGACAGCCATGATGGACGGCTTAGAGACAGTGGTGAGGACAGCCATGATGGACGGCTTAGAGACAGTGGTGAGGACAGACATGATGGACGGCTTAGAGACAGTGGTGAGGACAGACATGATGGACGGCTTAGAGACAGTGGTGAGGACAGACATGATGGACGGCTTAGAGACAGTGGTGAGGACAGACATGATGGACGGCTTAGAGACAGTGTCTCTGAGCTAAAGACAGGAGGCGGAGCTAGAAGTGGAGGAGATGAAGATGCTGAGGTTCTCCTTGGGAGCGACCAGGTTGGACAGGATTAGAAATGAGACAATAAGAGGGACAGTGAAGGTTAGACGCTTTGGAGACAAGGTCAGAGAGACCAGACTTTGATGGTTTGGACATGTCCAGAGGAGAGACAGGGACTATATCGGTAGAAGGATGCTGAGGACGAACTGCCAGGGAACAGGACTAGAGGACGACCCAGGAGAAGAGACATGGACGTAGTGAGGGAGGACATGAGAGTGGCTGGTGTTGGGGAGGACGATGCAAAGGACAGGGTGAAGTGGAGACGGTTGGGTTGCCGTGGTCCCTCAGGGGACAAGAAGAAAGGACAGTAGTGTTAGTTCAATTCAATTCACTTTTATTTCTCTCGCACCAGAACACAACAGGAAGTCGTCTCAAGGCTTTACAGGACTAGCAGGGAAAGACAGAACCCAACTTGACCCACAAGAGCAAGAACTTTGGAGACGGAGGCAAGGATCAAGCTCCTCCCCCTTGTCTGCTCTTGGAAATTAAAAGAACATAAAATGCATCGATGCACTCGACTACAAATAGCAGAGACTTCAGGACAACGCCTAAATCAGGGGAGACTGGGTTACTCTAAACTCGGCTAGCATAGAGTGACGGCGAGGTGGCTCCGCTGCTACATCAGGGTTAGGGTCCCCCCCCCCCTCCATGTCTCTCCTTCGTGTTCTCCTCAGAAGCCCCCAGCAGAGGCGCTTAACCGCGTTCTGAACGCCCTCATGATCGGTCTGCCCGCGTGTGTTTTCATTGCTTGAAGATGAAGAGCAGTCTTCTCGCTGCTCGCTAAATGCATGTGGCTGAAGCACCAGTGGCTCCCCCTACAGACGAGTCCTGGATCAGCGGTGAGCTTAATTACGGGACGCTTGATCACAGAGAGTTGGTCGAGCTTCTCTGGACGAGCCGAAAGCAGACCTGCAGGAACACGTCGGGTCATCCCGGGTGGCCCCCTCCTCTGGGTTCAGAGCCGCCGAGGCCAGAGGGTTTCTTCCTGCTGATGCTCTGTGGGCTAAATACAAGCAGCTGCCCCCCTGCCCCCCCCCCCCGCCCCTGTCTTCCCATGCCCTGGCCTGTCTGCCCTGTTATGGGTTCACTCTCCCATACAATCCTTTCCCTCCTGAATGGGCTGAATATCCCTTTTACTGCCGGCAGCCCCCTCCTCCCCCTTTCTTCCCCCCCTCCCCCCTTCTCCATCCCCTTAGGAGTGTGTCCGTGAGTTGAGAGGCGAGGGGCTGATGTGTTTCTCAGCGGCCGCTCTTGTCTGATGCATTGAGGCCATGTCTCTCCCACGGGGACCGTGTTGGACGTTGTCTCCGGGAGCTTCACGCCGAGCCCTTTGCTCTTGTAACGGCTGAATCAGGTTCTAAAGTTCCACCTGTTTCGTTTCTGGTTTTTTGTATGCTGCAATCGGAGCATCCAAGTCCTTGACTCGTGAAACCGTTTCTGCTCACTCACACACTGGCACTGATTTTTCCCTGCATGGCGGCACAACTCTAGAACATTTTGTCTCTTTCTCACTGTGTGCTGTGCAGTAAAGGGAGCCGAGCCTTTCTTCTCTGCCTAATGTATGCGTGCGACCGGGTGAGGCGGTTGAACGCAGCGTGGCGAGCAACAGAAAGGAAGCTGCTGCATTATTCATCATGCTGGATAAGGTTTAATTAAAAGTGCTGCTCTGCATTGTGAGAGGAATGAATGTGTGTTTTGCCTCGCCTGTCGCTGCCTCATTCATGTTCGCCATGCTCGACTTATCAAAGCAGCCCCTTTGCCCCTCCT
Source organism: Brachionichthys hirsutus (assembly GCF_040956055.1). Classification (NCBI taxonomy): domain Eukaryota; kingdom Metazoa; phylum Chordata; class Actinopteri; order Lophiiformes; family Brachionichthyidae; genus Brachionichthys; species Brachionichthys hirsutus. Next base: position 15,707,666 of record NC_090899.1, on the reverse strand, counting down.
CTTTGCCAGTGTAAGTTAGCATCAAGCCTCGGACGAAACCCTTGTGATTAGTGGCAGAGAACGAACGCACTGAGCCGCGGTGTGGAACAGGGACACAGTGCAGGCAGCGAGGGTGCATCGATGCAGCCGTCCTGGTTGGACATCCAGAGACATCCGAAAAGTGGGTGGTTGCTTGACATGACAAGAAAGAATCTGGATAGCCTGTGATAGGGCTAGCTCGGGTCCAAACGGGTCTCAGCAGGCTGCGACGTTTGCAGAAACACACAAACGCAAGCGTCTGAGGAGAGAGAGAATGTCTGAAACAAGAGGGACAGAAAGACAAGAGGGACATAAAGACAACTCCTCTCAGCTGCAGCGTCTTCAACGAGACTGAAAGCACTGAGAACAGGTCACTTCCTGCCGCCGCTCAGACTGCAGCTAGCACAGCTTTAGCAGAGGAAGCAGGTGAGTTTAGCCAGGCTTTGTTGTGCATCACGTCAGGACAGAGAGCCGAAAAGCTCTTCATGGTTCCCTCCATGAGGAGGAGACAAGCAGCAGGGACTTGGATGAAAGACGGCCTCCTGGACCACTCCTCAGTCATCATGTCCCTGGATCACCCATCAGTCCCTGGACCACTCCTCAGTCCTCATGTCCCTGGACCACCCATCCGTCCCTGGACCACTCCTCAGTCCGCATGTCCCTGGACCACCCATCAGTCTGCTCTGTCCATCTACAGGAGACGGCATCATCCTGCTGATCAAGGGCTTTTTGCACGATTGCATTTTTGAGTTTCCCTGAACTAAACCTTGTTGTATTTATTTTGGACAATATTTGTAAATACTAATTAAAATGTAACGTAAATATTGGTGAGTCCAGCTGGGATCTCGCTGGCGAAGCGTCAAGACGTTTCCTTTGTGTGTCACGGACAAAGGCAGGAAAAAGCCCAAACGCACGACAGTCGGGTGGGAATCCAAAAACTTTAGCTTTTAAGCTTTATTTTTTGTTACCGGGTAGTCAGTCCAAACCAGCATACAGATCCGAAGGGGCGGGAAAAGAGACGGAATCCAGGAATCAGGCAGGGTCAAAACACGGGAGGTCAGTCTGAATTGCTGGAAAGTAGGAATCATCACTAACAATTTGGCAGGGGTGTGGTGTCTGAGTAGAGTATATGTAGTGTCCGGGCTGATGACTGATGTGATGCAGGTGATGGCAGGAGCACAGGTGAGGAGAGTTAGTGGGGGAAGGACACAGGCCCGCCAAAGTGTGACATTGTGTCCTGACGATAAGACCTCTTATCCACTCGTCCACTTTCAACAGGCTAACGTCTCCTGTTATCAAGAGACATACATATTGTTAGCATGCTACGTCCCTCAGCTGACAGAGTCGGAACATGTTAGCGTGGGGGCGACAGTGGCGCAGTGGTTGAGAGGGTTGTCCTGTGACCGAGAGGTTGGCGGTTCGATCCCCGGCTCAGGCGCATGTGCACACTGTCGTTGTGTCCTTAGGCAAGACACTTCACCCGCATTGCCCGGGCGCATGCGCACGCTGCGACCAGCAGCAGCTCAAACTGCTGTAAACCAAATTGCCCTCCAAGGGACAGATTAATAAAGTATTAGTATTAGTACTAGTATGCATGCTACGTCCCTCAGGTGACAGAGTCGGAACGTGCACGCTAACAGGTGCGTGGAAGCGTCCTCGATGAAGACGTCCTCGTTCCAGGTCTGCACGGTGACCTAATCCTCTGATGCTGTGTTTGGGACGCGCAGCATGAGGTGTGTGTTGGAGCTGAGCTGCGGCGTCGAAACAAAAGACGGACAAAAGACGGCCTCCCCAGTCAGACGCAGAACCCTGCGTGGCCCGGAGGAGAACCGGGAGATAGAGATTGACTCATCGGGGTGGGGCTAACAATCCCCTACGCTCTCTGCACTGCAGGGCTTGGTATTAAGTGTGTGTGTGTGCGTGCGTGCGTGTGTGTGTGTGTGTGTGTGTGTGTGCGTGCGTGTGTGCACTGTGTTACCGGGGAGACTGACCAGGAGTCCCTCAGAGAGGAGGAGTAGTGGGGGGGAGGCCTCCTTCCTCCTCCAGTGTAGCTCCCAGCCGGCCCTCAGCCTCTTTTTAGTATCCTCAAAAAAGCACAGCTTCTCCGTAGCAGAGTAATCTGATTACATTGTTCTGTTATCTCTGTGGGCAGCGAGAAGGTCGCAGGTTTGACCTTCCGTTGGCCGTTGACTGCTGGGATAGGCTCCGGCACGACCCGGTCAGGTAGATGAATGAATGAATGAATGAATGAATGAATGTTAACTCTGTGGCGACTTCCTGATCCAAACAGTCACTCGCTCTGCTTTCATGAAACGCTGAGTCAGCGTCTCTTCTCCACTGGAAGTCGGATCGTGACGCCGGCCGGGTTTGCTGATATCTCACCCTTAGTCCATAACGTGTCTCATCATGATGGAGACGGTTTTATTGATGACCCGCTTCTGTTTCGGAGACACACGAAGCATTTCATTGATTGTAGGAAGCAGCGATCGGGTTCAGCTCCATGCTTCATACATTATTTGTCTAAAACACATTTTAGACTCAAACTGATCTCAAGAAGTACTTGTGTGAAGTATCGATGGAGCGTCACAGGCTGTCTGAAGGACAAGTGACCTCTAGCCCTGTCCTTTGCATCGTCCTCCCCAACACCAGCCACTCTCATGTCCTCCCTCACTACGTCCACGTCTCTTCTCCTGGGTCGTCCTCTAGTCCTGTCCTTTGCATCGTCCTCCCCAACACCAGCCACTCTCATGTCCTCCCTCACTACATCCACGTCTCTTCTCCTGGGTTGTCCTCTAGTCCTGTCCTTTGCATCGTCCTCCCCAACACCAGCCACTCTCATGTCCTCCCTCATTACGTCCATGTCTCTTCTCCTGGGTTGTCCTCTAGCCCTGTCCTTTGCATCGTCCTCCCCAACACCAGCCACTCTCATGTCCTCCCTCACTACGTCCATGTCTCTTCTCCTGGGTCGTCCTCCAGCCCTGTCCTTTGCATCGTCCTCCCCAACACCAGCCACTCTCATGTCCTCCCTCACTACGTCCATGTCTCTTCTCCTGGGTCGTCCTCTAGTCCTGTTCCCTGGCAGTTCCATCCTCAGCATCCTTCTACCGATACACCGTATTTTTACGACCATATGGAGCACCGGGTTTTAAGGTGCATGAAGCGAACAGAACTGACACCGTGTAATATACTGGACACCGGACACTCTGTTTAGCAGGGAGCCATGTTCTTTATTTCTGCTCTACGGCAACTCAGCAGGGACAATCAACTGCAGCTAGAAAGGCAAAGCACTAAATGAACTAGCGCGTTATAACACAATATGTTACAAAAACAGTCAGATAAATACTAAATACTTTTTATTGATTTATCCCTCGGAGGGCAATTTTGTTTACAGCAGTTACACGTTCTAACTGTAGAAAGTTAGAAAGTGGGGGGAGGCGCAGTGGTTGCACCTCCCTGTCTTGGTGAACGTGTGTTCTCCTTCTGTCGTCCAGCGCTCCCACGCAGTTTAACGTTGAACGGTTGGAGTTCTTTGGTTAATCCACCCGGGATGATGATGATAAGATAGTTTGCTAGTTAGCTCGTTAGCTAGCTTCACTCCGGTTTAGACCGTATCGGTGAGATCGGCGCGCACGGATTCACAGATCGCAGGAGCCGAGTTGCTGCAGGTCTTCTTCTTGCTTCCTCCTCTTCCTCCATTGATTCATTAATGCTGGATTCTCTCTCCGCTGCTCTATTCCCGTGTTCTGCTGCGGGACCGACAGCCTCGAGTTGGAACTCCGCTTTGTTAGCATGCCATAATACTATGTTGAAGGACAGCACCGGTACGTATCCCTCCGCGAGGCTCCTGTCTATAATACTATGTTGAAGGACAGCACCGGTACGTATCACTCCACCAGGCTCCTGACCATAATACTATGTTGAAGGACAGCACCGGTACGTATCCCTCCGCGAGGCTCCTGACTATAATACTATGTTGAAGGACAGCACCGGTACGTATCACTCCGCGAGGCTCCTGACCATAATACTATGTTGAAGGACAGCACCGGTACGTATCACTCCGCGAGGCTCCTGACTATAATACTATGTTGAAGGACAGCACCGGTACGTATCACTCCGCGAGGCTCCTGACTATAATACTATGTTGAAGGACAGCACCGGTACGTATCACTCCGCGAGGCTCCTGACTATAATACTATGTTGAAGGACAGCACCGGTACGTATCCCTCCGCGAGGCTCCTGCCTACGGTCGCCGTAACTCTCCGACTATCCATGAAGGGTTGCGGCTCCGGCGCTTACTAAAGTCGTACTAAAACATTTGGACAGATTTTGAGGTCAAGTTTTGAGAAAATTAAAGGCTTTTGGGTCATTCTACGAGACGAGTGCCATTTGAGTCCACACAGTTTGTTGAAGTGTATAAGGCACAAAAAAATTACCAAAATGTGTTTCTAAAGCTTAAAAGTTTTAATTTAATTGTTCTTGTTAACATGATATATGAGTAAATACTATATTTTTTGAGCGTGACATACTATTTTTAATCATTGTCCTGAGAACATGGCCATTTTCACATGTCCGTATTGACCAACGTCAATTTGCATCCACAATATCACCAAATACATTTCAGATTTTTATCAAACTTTTATTATTTCCACGAGTATAAGCGTACCACTGATTCCATAAAATATATTTATTCAAAATAAAAACATTCTTTTTGGTTGAAATTACATTATTTGTGTGCGTCCCTCAGTTTGTCTTACCACCCCGTCAGTTTTGTCTCTAAATAACTGACTGTTGCTTTAAGTGACATCACAAAGAGGAAGTGACATCATTTGAACCTCTAGAGCAGCCAGGAGCAAAGAAAGCAAGTTCTGACATTCCTTTTTTGTTGTTTTTTCATGTTAGATGAGGTCCGTCAAGCTCAACCTTACCACCCCGTCACGCAATATTGAGAGGGAAAACAGATTTTTATTAAAACATGTACACTATTAATGTAAAGAAAATGACATTATCAATTGAAAGTATCCTCACTGAGGTCAGGAAATTGACCACATGGAGAACAAAGGCCATTTTAGGATGAGTTTTACCACCCCGTCACATATTTTATTGTGACAGGGTGGTTCTTCTTCAACTCACTCACAAAAGTCTGTCCAAATTAGGTAATAATGTAGTTTCAACACATAATAAAAGTCTTAAAGGTCCAACATTATGGAAAAACTCACTTTCCCCATGTTTTTACACTATTCTGGTGATTTTGGGTCCTTATCAACCCAGAACAGGTAAATAAACCATCAAGCCAATCCTTCGTAGTTTGTGTAGGTCTAATCAGCTCCTGAAACACGTCTGGAAGAAATTACGCCCGCTGTGACGTCACAGCGGGCAAATGTGCACTCGATGTGCGTGCACATGTGTGCGCACGTCCCCGTGTCTGCGTTCTGTCCATCCACTCTCTGCTGCATTTTCCCTGCATCAAGTTTAATTTTGGTGGTAATGTTCCGGTGAAAATGGGCATGCAAGCGTGCTCGCTATGAACGACTAGCTTCAGGGTCTAGAGCGTTTCTTACAGAAATGAGGGACGCTGTCCTGCAGCATCTGTTAGAGACAGAAATGAGGGACGCTGTCCTGCAGCATCTGTTAGAGACAGAAATGAGGGACGCTGTCCTGCAGCATCTGTTAGAGACAGAAATGAGGGACGCTGTCCTGCAGCATCTGTTTGAGACAGAAATGAGGGACGCTGTCCTGCAGCATCTGTTAGAGACAGAAATGAGGGACGCTGTCCTGCAGCATCTGTTAGAGACAGAAATGAGGGACGCTGTCCTGCAGCATCTGTTAGAGACAGAAATGAGGGACGCTGTCCTGCAGCATCTGTTAGAGACAGAAATGAGGGACGCTGTCCTGCAGCATCTGTTAGAGACAGAAATGAGGGACGCTGTCCTGCAGCATCTGTTAGAGACAGAAATGAGGGACGCTGTCCTGCAGCATCTGTTAGAGACAGAAATGAGGGACGCTGCCCTGCAGCATCTGTTAGAGACAGAAATGAGGGACGCTGTCCTGCAGCATCTGTTAGAGACAGAAATGAGGGACGCTGTCCTGCAGCATCTGTTTGAGACAGAAATGAGGGACGCTGTCCTGCAGCATCTGTTTGAGACAGAAATGAGGGACGCTGTCCTGCAGCATCTGTTTGAGACAGAAATGAGGGACGCTGTCCTGCAGCAGCTGTTTGATACAGAAATGAGGGACGCTGTCCTGCAGCATCGGTTTGATACAGAAATGAGGGACGCTGTCCTGCAGCAGCTGTTTGATACAGAAATGAGGGACGCTGTCCTGCAGCATCGGTTTGCTATTTTGACCAAAGACTGGCACAGATAGTTCATATAATTGCCTGAGAACTGCGTTAACTTATGGAAAAAGGGTATAATGTGGGACCTTTAAGCCACGCATACATTCATATCCAGAATTAACAAAAGGGTCTCACGTCAGATGAAGGCTAAAACCAACAGATCATATAAAGAGACAGAGTTTGTCCGTACCTCCGTACCACACTGAACCACCCCGTCACACTGAACCACCCCGTCACACTGAACCACCCCGTCACACGGAACCACCCCGTCACACGGAACCACCCCGTCACACTGAACCACCCCGTCACACTGAACCACCCCGTCACACGGAACCACCCCGTCACACTGAACCACCCCGTCACACGGAACCACCCCGTCACACGGAACCACCCCGTCACACTGAACCACCCCGTCACACGGAACCACCCCGTCACACGGAACCACCCCGTCACACGGAACCACCCCGTCACACGGAACCACCCCGTCACACTGAACCACCCCGTCACACTGAACCACCCCGTCACACTGAACCACCCCGTCACACTGAACCACCCCGTCACACTGAACCACCCCGTCACACTGAACCACCCCGTCACACTGAACCACCCCGTCACACGGAACCACCCCGTCACACGGAACCACCCCGTCACACGGAACCACCCCTTCACACTGAACCACCCCGTCACACTGAACCACCCCGTCACACTGAACCACCCCTTCACACTGAACCACCCCGTCACACTGAACCACCCCGTCACACTGAACCACCCCGTCACACTGAACCACCCCGTCACACGGAACCACCCCGTCACACTGAACCACCCCGTCACACGGAACCACCCCGTCACACTGAACCACCCCGTCACACGGAACCACCCCGTCACACTGAACCACCCCTTCACACTGAACCACCCCGTCACACTGAACCACCCCGTCACACTGAACCACCCCGTCACACAGAACCACCCCGTCACACTGAACCACCCCGTCACACTGAACCACCCCGTCACACGGAACCACCCCGTCACACTGAACCACCCCGTCACACGGAACCACCCCGTCACACGGAACCACCCCTTCACACGGAACCACCCCTTCACACTGAACCACCCCTTCACACTGAACCACCCCGTCACACGGAACCACCCCGTCACACGGAACCACCCCGTCACACTGAACCACCCCGTCACACTGAACCACCCCGTCACACGGAACCACCCCGTCACACTGAACCACCCCGTCACAGAGTCATCTTGTTAAAAAAAAAATGGAAATAGACTGAAATGGTTCAGAAATTAATGTTGAATAACATTCTTGTTTTGTGGACTAATGAAGGGACTATGTTTAATTTAAAATTTTAAGTCAATCTATATTTTTTTTGTAAAAACAATGACACCGTTGACATGTGAAATTCATATTTCACAGATAATGATCATAAAAATGAAAAAAACTGATTAAATAACATACTGTCTATTGATTTTCTTTTTTTTTTTAATGTACCATCACTCAAATAGTGTACATATTGTCCGTGACGGGGTGGTGCAAAAATGGCTACAAGGTCTAAATCAAATGGATATTATTAATAAGGACTTTATGCCTGAGGTGGGAAAATATGTTTTCTTGGAGGATTAACATGTCCTTCATGTTGTGGGTTTTGAAAAAAGGAGTTTGCTCTGCATGAAAATATCACAAATTGCAAAGTGGAAATGGGACCCGTTTCGGAGAATGACCCTTTTAGGTGCGCCTTATGGTCGTGAAAATACAGTAGTCCCTGTCTCTCCTCTGGACATGTCCAACCAATCAAAGTCTGGTCTCTCTGACCTTGTCTCCAAAGCGTCTAACCTTCACTGTCCCTCTTATTGTCTCATTTCTAATCCTGTCCAACCTGGTCCCTCCCAAGGAGAACCTCAGCATCTTCATCTCCTCCACTTCTAGCTCCGCCTCCTGTCTTTTCCTCAGAGACACTGTCTCTAAGCCGTCCATCATTGCTGTCCTCACCACTGTCTCTAAGCCGTCCATCATGGCTGTCCTCACCACTGTCTCTAAGCCGTCCATCATGGCTGTCCTCACCACTGTCTCTAAGCCGTCCATCATGTCTGTCCTCACCACTGTCTCTAAGCCGTCCATCATGGCTGTCCTCACCACTGTCTCTAAGCCGTCCATCATGGCTGTCCTCACCACTGTCTCTAAGCCGTCCATCATGGCTGTCCTCACCACTGTCTCTAAGCCGTCCATCATGGCTGTCCTCACCACTGTCTCTAAGCCGTCCATCGTGGCTGTCCTCACCACTGTCTTGTAGACCTGTCCCTTCGTCCTATCACAGAGCACACCTGATACTCTCCTCCCCCCGTTCCAGCCTGCCTGCACACGATTCTTCACCTCCTTTCCACATTCTCTCCATCACTCTGCTCTGTTGACCCGAGGTACCTGAAGTCCTCTCCCTTCTTTACGTCTATTCCTTGTAGCTTCACTGTCCCCCCTGGGACCTTCTCATGTACACACATGTACTCTGTTTTACTCCTGCTCACCTTCATTCCTTTCTTTTCTAGAGCAGACCTCCACTTCTCTAGATTCTCCTCTACCTGCAGATCACAATGTCATCTGCAAACATCATATTCAGAGGAGCTTCCTGTCTCACCTCCCATCGCATCGCCACACCGCACACAGACAGACAATCACACACTCACAACTGCGCACAATTTGGAGTCATCAATCCGCCTGAGCTGCGTGTTTTTGGAGGAGTTTGAGAGAACCCGGAGAAAACCAGGGGAGAACATACAAACCACTACCCACTGCGCCACCGTGCCGCCCTCGATACAGAAGCCCCGATTTACGCAAGCCGTTTCTATTTTTGGGGCGCAATTCAAAAATATCTGCTAATTGTTGTGTAAGCAGCCTCAGCCTGACTTGCGGGGGTCTCAGCAGGGGTTGTAGATGGGAGGTGGTGGCGGGGGAGGGTCGGAGCTTGTACTAGATCCTTATTGACATCCTTTTACATGAGGTTTCGGTTTCGCCCTGTTGCTGTAGTCCGTCTTCAGAGCACTTGGCTCAACTTCATAGGGAGAAAGGGAAAATGTTACATTCTGCAAAGCTCATCTTCGCATGCTCGGAAGATGAATTATGCATATGCTTGATTAACCAGCTGAGCAAACACAAGCCTTCTGGAATAAATTAAAGAGAACATTTCAGTTTCAGTATCAGCAGGAGCTCCTAAATAATTATGTAAATATGAAACACACTTCCTCCTCTGCAATCCCCCTCCATCATTCTCATGCATGCCTCGTAAATTAACTAAACTATGCAGATCGTTATGCTTACACAAAATAGGCTAATTAATACACTTGACAATAATGTTCTCCGGGGGGGGGGGGGGGGGGGGGCTGAACTAAATCCTCCTCACACAGAACCGGAGGCATGAACCGCGCTCTTCCAGAAGCTGCACAAGAATCACGCTTAACACTCGCCCTCTCCGCTACAACTGTGTGTGTGTGTGTGTGTGTGTGTGTGTGTGTGTCGGGGCTGCATGAATCTGGAATACTGAATGCGCAGCTGGCAGGAAGGGAGAGCTTCAGACTGTCTGATTGCAACGACCATCTCCTGGACAGCATGTAAAGAGTTAAATCTACTGAGCGTCAACCGACTCTGCTGCTGCTGTTTTCTAAAAGCATGTGCCCAATCAGCAGCTCTCATAGTGAAGTGGTTTTTCGTGGGGGGGGGGGGGGTTCGGAAGGTCATTGTCCCGGCTGCTCCAGACCACGGACACGCTGTGGCCTCGGAATAAACCCGCTCCGACAGGCGGGGTCTGATGGGAAACGCTGGACCCAACCTTTAGATCAGGGCTCCGCTTCAAGCCCATGTCCGTCCTGAATGAAAGCCCTTTGGAGCAGGACAGTGGTTGTTGGTTCGGTGTCGACACACCTCTGTCTCATACGTAAAGATGATGTCCCAACGGCATTCCTGTCCTGAACGGTCTGTAGGACAGGCCACGGGTTCTCTGTGGACTTTTAACTCGACTTCAGGAGGATCATTTAAAAAAAATAAAAGCTTCCCATTAATGTTAATGATGTCAGACACATTTGCATATAAAGGAAAGTATTTAAGCCCAGTCCTGATTTGTATTTATGAATCCTCCACGCATTGAGGCTCAGTGTTTCACATCCTGGCCCAGTTTGCCAGTGTCCTTGAGCTCGATACTAAACACGAAGTCACTGCTGACGATTCTGCTGCTGTCTGTTTGAAAAGGTCTCCAAAAGGTCTCCAAAAGGTCTGAACATGTTGCTTCAGACAGAGAAAAGTCCGGTCGTTTTTCAAAATAAAACACATTTTACACGCTAATAATCGATACAATGGAAATTGTGTAAATTAGTTGTTCTTTCTATGCGGCCCGGTAACAAATGCCTCCCGGACCGGTACCGGGCCGCGGCCCGGTGGTTGGAGACCACGGCTCTAACATGCTGCCACAGCTGCAGAAGACAAACACATTGATGCTGGTCGGTATTTAGGATGCAGGAGAGAACCAGCCTACCTTGTCACGGCGTGCCATGCCCCCCATCTCCATCTGCCTCTAATCCCATTAGAGTGAGAGGAGAAGGTACAGAAATAGAACGACGCCTTCCAGCTCATTTCCTCCCTGAATCACGCCGTTTGGGCAGCGGACGTAGCAGCAGGCCCCGCCCCACCTCTGGCATGCGCAGAAGCTAACATGCTTAGATTGGCTGTTGGTCATGAAAGTGTAGCTGCCTTACTATTTTTTGCTCGGTTGTTTCTTGAATACATTTTGAGTGCTACACCAGCATGTGTTGTTGTTGAGTGTATACAAACCTCCACTAAACCAGAACAGAAACGTATTCATGTATGACGTCTCTTGAGCATGGGATCAAGGCTAGTTGTTACTACCTCCAGCCAATCAACTTTAAAATATCAGCATGGCTTCGTCCAAGCATTCTTCACGGTCAGTGGGGGGCCGACACCCAGTCTAGTTCTCAGGACAGGGACACGGCACCTGCTGACCCGTCAAATCTCACAGAAAAGTGTCCAACAACAGACACATATCACGCCTTCCTGACATCAAAGGACAGAGATGGTGTGTTGCAGGTGTGAACCTCTTGGACCGGAGGCTGGACTAGCTGCTGGTGTCCACATCAAAGGACAGAGAGAGTGTGTCGAGGGTGTGAACCTCTTGGACCGGAGGCTGGACTAAGCTGCTGGTGTCCACATCAAAGTCAGAGACAGTGTGTCGAGGATGTGAACCTCTTGGACCGGAGGCTGGACTTGCTGCTGGTGTCCACATCAAAGGACAGAGAGAGTGTGTCAAGGGTGTGAACCTCTTGGACCGGAGGCTGGACTAGCGCTGGTGTCCACATCAAAGGACAGAGAGAGTGTGTTGAGGGTGTGAACCTCTTGGACCGGAGGCTGGACTAGCTGCTGGTGTCCTCATCAAAGGACAGAGAGAGTGTGTTGAGGGTGTGAACCTCTTGGACCGGAGGCTGGACTAGCTGCTGGTGTTCACATCAAAGGACAGAGAGAGTGTGTTGAGGGTGTGAACCTCTTGGACCGGAGGATGGACTAGCTGCTGGTGTTCACATCAAAGGACAGAGAGAGTGTGTTGAGGGTGTGAACCTCTTGGACCGGAGGCTGGACTAGCTGCTGGTGTTCACATCAAAGGACAGAGAGAGTGTGTTGAGGGTGTGAACCTCTTGGATCGGATGCTGGACTAGCTGCTGGTGTCCACACACGATTTGAGACTGTTGTCCACTAGTTATCCTTTCAGCTCACGTCACAGCGTCTCTGTCCACAGTCTGTCCCTTCAGAACAGAAACATGGGTATATTTTTTTATTTGTTTTGGGTAAGTATAATCATGGGCTTGAGGTGAGGCCAAGCAGGGGCTGATCAAAGTACTTCAGAGAACTACTCAGTCCAGTGTTTTGGTAGCATTCAGTGCTCACCGAGCCACGAACTGCTGCAGCTTCATCAGGCCCGATTAAATATTCACTCGGCTTAATTTGAATTTGTAAAGACTTTAGTTCGACATAAATATTTTATGTTGTTATTTGTTTTGCTTCTCAGTACATTTCTTATGCAACAGAATAACAAGCCTGAATGCTCTCCAAAAGATAAAATCAGTCCATGTACTAATACTAATACTAATACTCGTGATATTGTCATTTAGCTCTAAAGGAATGAGTGGAAACTTGTTCCATGTACAAAAGCCCTAAATATCAAGACATAAAGATTTTAATTCAAATCCACTGTAAGAACTCCAAGGCGTCCCCCGGCCAGCTGAGAGACATCGTCTCTCCAGCATGTACACCTTACCTTTTACATATAATGTGTACATGCTGCTTTTTAAGCTGTTTTCAGTCTCGCTAGCATTTTGCTGTTTATCACAAAATAGTTCTGCATTAAGGAACAGTTTTTGCTGCTGAAATATAGTACAACAGAAATATAAGTGCATTTAGAGTACCTCAACGTTGTAGTTAAGTGCAGTATGTGAGTGAATGTACTTTGTTTCATTCCATCACAGAGACAAACTTTATCCTCGTGTGTATTGTAGTTTTCTCTGGGGGGGGGGGGTCACTGTGTGCACAGGGATGTGGTGCCAAAAAAAAAGACAGCCTCTGTGGACAGGCGGGTGCGGGTAGGGACGGTTTCAGCTACATTTATCTGCCGTTGTGTCTCTGGCACCTTCGGGCCGCTACGTTTCAGGGATGGAGTCGTTTTCTGCTTCAGTGATGAAGCTAAACTTTGACTTTAGAACGCGTCTCTCATCTGCAGCTCATCCTGCACCAGGAAAACAAAGCTCTTTTTTGATGACAGATTTATCTGGCGATAGCTGCAGTGGGTTGGTGTCTCCATCGTGAGCCTGGCTGGGTGAACATTTAAGCCTCTCTGTATAAATAGCCTGTCAAAGGGCTCGCGCTGCAGCAATGCGCCGTCCGGCTGGTCACGGAGAAGCAGGTCGCAGGTTCAAATCCAACTTGTGGCTTTTCTGTGAGGAGTTTGCATGTTCTCCCCGTGTCTGCGTGGGTTCTCTCCGGGTTCTCAGGCTTCCTCCTCCCACCAAAAACAGGCAGCTTAGGTCCAGGTCATTATCCCCCACTGGTTGATCTGAGCACGCTGGAAATCAGTGTGATCAGCTGATCAATAATCCATTAGCTGTATTGACATCGAGGCTGTCAGTATTCAACGTTTGCATGCTGGTCCAGCGGCCTTCTCACATGTGCTGATTACATTTACATTTATATCTTTGGGCTATTTGGGCAGTGAAAAAGATCAAAGGCTGCCGCGATACTTCCTGTTTTTCTACCTGTTTTTTCCAGTTAAATTTGGTGAGGATTTTCCACGATCCTCAAAGGAAACCTGGTTTTATCCACCATCGCATCAAATCCGCTCCTATGACCACCGGCTATCGAAGTCGTGGACACTCTCGAGCTTTGATGTGTGATAGGTTCATGTCCCACAGAGGATGGACCTGTCACATGACCCCACTGACACCCCGACCTGCAGCTCAGAGCCTCTGCAGACTTCAGCTTCTGTCTGCACTTCTGCTCTGAACCCACATGACATTCTTTATGCTCAAACCTTGCCATGAATGGAACGATAATGAAATGTGAGGTGTAAAGGAATCCAGCACGACGTCTGTTCTTTTCTTGAGACGAGCTTGATGTCTCAAGAAAAACCATAGTTTCAGTCCAGAATACACGATAGTTTTTGGACAAGTACTTCACTGAGTCTACTCTCACTCCCGAGAGGACGAACCCATTTCATCCGTTGTTCCACACTATGATCCAAACTTCTGTTTGCTGGTTGTGTCCAATGCTTTCGTCTTGAGGGGTGTGGTGAAGATTTCATCCTGTGAGAATCTGAGAATCGCTCGTAACACACTCACACACACCAATAAAAAAAAGCTTATGACGCTGTCTTGGGAATAATCCTGAATTAAATAGACCCTCACCATCAGTTTGGCAAACGCTCAGCTCCTTGAACAAACCCAGCTCTTGTCCTCACGCCAGGTTTCCAAATGGCTTTTCCCCGTTTGCCTTCCAAAGGCATGCGAACGCTTAGAGCTTATTGCAGCGGGAACTGAACATATTGATGGAATTACTTCAACAGAAGTGAACTATTGTGTATCAGAGGCTTGCTTTGTACAACTACAGCGTACTCACATGCTGCAAACAATGCTGAAGAACATTTTGAGCAATCTTAAGACCGAATACTTCAATAGTTGAGTTACCATTAGCTACAATCCTACAAAGAGTTATGTGAGTTATACCTAAAAAATATTCTCTATTTACCTCCTCCTGTGGCGGCTGCATCTCTGATATTACCAGTTTGAGCATCCTATTAATAAAACAATCATTGCAGTCTAAGATAGAGGTTTAATTGAAGGATTCAGTTTCTTCTGAAGGAAATATCAGATGTCCAGAAATGTTTTTTTGAGGGGACATACCAATCTATCTTTAAGAATGTCAGTGCCAGAGCTTTCACTAGCGGTGGGACGCACCAAGGATCAGGTCAGAAACAGGGCTAGAGGACGACCCAGGAGAAGATACATGGACGTAGTGACATGAGAGTGGCTGGTGTTGGGGAGGACGATGCAAAGGACAGGGTGAAGTGGAGAAGGTCGGTTTACTGTGGCGACCCCTCATGGGACAAGAAGAAAGTGCAGGAATGTCATGGACCAAGGCAGGTATGAACCCAAATGCATGACAGAAGAGGGGAAATCAAATCCAATCACTGAGCTGAAATGCTGGAAGGTAGGAATTATCACTAAACAATCTGGCAAGGGTGTGGTGTCTGAGCTGAGTATATGTAGTGTCAGGGGCTGATGAGAGATTAGCTGCAGGTGAGCCTGGGAGCACAGGTGACCGGAATGAGCTGATTGCAAGAGCAGGATCTGGAAGACAGGAGAAGTTAGTGCATGGACAAGCACAGGCCCGCCTCCAGCTGTGATACGTGATGGTGCCTGGAGAATCCTGGGGCTCACTCAGAGCATTGTGTTGTCATCATTCAAAGCAGTTTAGGAATGAGATACAAGACTTTGTCAATGGAAAAACCAGGTACTCTCAGTATATACACGTTTTACTGTGTTTTACTACCAGTAGGATGGACAACAACACCGCCTACATAATGCAACTTGCTGCAAAGTCACTCAACCCGTTACAAACTGTATGTCTGACCTTTATTCTTAGGGACTGAAAGGACTCTTGAACCGCCCGGCCTGTTGAGTCTTCAATGACTGAACTTGTCACGTGTTTTTTAAACCTCAAGGGAACCTTGAGTCGACCTGCTGTAGGAGAAAGACGGTGCAGATGTTTTGCTTCGTGTGCGACTTTTTTATTCAGCTCTTAGTCATGGATCCAAAGAAAGGCATCAGTAAAACTACTGGAAAAGAAAAGAGGAAAGTAGAGAGAACGACTGTTGAACTAAAGAAGGAAATAATCACCAGATATGGAAACGGCGTCCGTGTCTGGGATCTGCTGCAGGACGGGACGGAGGAATCAATGATTTAGACTTTACTGTAGAAACCTGAGCTAAAGAGACGGAATAAAACCCAGCAGGACAGTTACCCAGTCACTGATTGGAGGAGGACTCCCTTTCAGAGGAATAACCCCTCCCCCTTCCATCCCTCCGACACCGCAGCCAAAAGTTCACATTTACCCAAGTTACAATTCCTTTCGGCCACATTTTCTGATCCTCGGGCGAGCGTTGGGAGAGCACAGCCCCCCCGATGATGTTGCAGGCATCCACCCCCACCAAAAGCTGCAGTACCTGATCCAGGTGATAACGCACCGGAGCCGAGGGGAACAGATTATTTTAGCGCTGGAAAGTGCCGTCGGTTCTGAAGGACCGCACGACCAGGAAGCTTGCAAATGCCCGTTCACTCAGTGTGGGGCTATCCTGTAGCTATTTGTGCTGCGCTACATCCAGACAAACAAACAACCGTCCCATGAATTTACGTTCAACCCATGCACGTTCAATCCATGCACGTTCCATCCATGCACGTTCAATCCATGTACATCAATCCATGCACGTTCAATCCATGCACGTTCCATCCATGCACGTTCAATCCATGCACGTTCCATCCATGCACGTTCCATCCATGCACGTTCAATCCATGTACATCAATCCATGCACGTTCAATCCATGCACGTTCAACCCATGCATGTTCAATCCATGCACGTTCCATCCATGCACGTTCAATCCATGCACGTTCAATCCATGCACGTTCAACCCATGCACGTTCAATCCATGCACGTTCAATCCATGCACATTCCATCCATGCACGTTCAATTCATGCACGTTCAATCCATGCACGTTCAACCATGTACATCAATCCATGCACATTCAATCCATGCACGTTCAATCCATGCACGTTCAACCATGTACATCAATCCATGCACGTTCAATCCATGCACGTTCAATCCATGCACGTTCAACCATGTACATCAATCCATGCACGTTCAATCCGTGCACGTTTGGGGCGATGGTGGCACAGGTGGTTGAGCTGGTCGTCCTATGATCGAGAGGTTGGCGGTTCGATTCCTGGCTCCGGCACATGTGTCCGCTGTCGTTGTGTCCTTGGGCAAGACACTTCACCCACATTGCCTGTGTGAATTTAGTGAGCGAGTGAATGTTGGTGGTGGTCAGGAGGGCCGATGGTGCAGCCTCGCTCCTGTCAGTCTACCCCAGGGCAGCTGTGGCTCCAGGAGTAGCTTCACCACCAAGTATGGAGTGAATGAATAATGCACAATGTGAAGCGTCTTTGGGTGCCCAGAAAAGCGCTAAATAAAACCAGTATTATTATTATTATTATTATCAACCCATACACGTTCCATCCATGCACGTTCCATCCATGCACGTTCAACCCAGAGACAGGCAAATGTCGCTTCATGCGTGTTTGTCAGACGCACAAGGCGCCCGTCCAACACTCGGCGTTCCCGGCGCAGACCGGCCCGCTTCCACCGGGGAAAAGACGAATAAAGGAGGGGCGAGCGGCATAGAGACAGACCGGTGGAGAGAGAATATGAAGCAGGATAGAGACCTAAGAGAGGCCATGAATTATTGATCAGTCCACAACACCCTCCTCTTCGTCATTCTCTTCTCACGCCTGTTCCTCTGCTTCTCCTTCTCGTACTCCGTCCGTCTCCCAATCCTCGACTCCATGTCGCTCAGTATCCTCTAGTCCTTCCCTTTCGTCTTTGCTCCCCCCCCTCCCCACACACACATCTTCATCTTCCACTGCTCCCTCATCTTTGTCAGCTTCAGTCTTCCTTTCTACCTTTGTCTTCCTCTCCTTGGAGGCCTTCCTTTCATCCCGCATGGCTGACCTTTACACTATTGTTCATGCCTCAAATGAATCAATGCAATGAACTAAAATCATCACAGTTCATTTAACGGAACTGTTATTCCTTCTGCAGCATCAACACGGCGCAGCGTAAACTGGCCAGTTTGATATTAGACGAATAGATTAAGCATTGATTCAACATTAAATATAAATAAATACCAACAATGTTCAATTTTAGGAATTTGTTTTTGTGAATGAAAACGTCTTCGTCTATTCTGTCCTACTTGTCATTGCTGATTTCAGAGTCAGATTCACGTCCTTTTAACTAGAGCATATTCTGGTAAAGGCCCAAAATGAAGAGGATTATCAACAGTGGCTCTTTACACAAAGTACACGATGTATTTGTGTACTGAAATGTGACGTACTTTTTCCACCAAGCTGTGTATATTTCAGTTCTGTGCAGCGTCAAAGAACAAAATGATCATGAGCGTTCTTGGTATAATTAATAATGAAGGTGCGGATCAGCGACACATGGGGTGGCGCAGTGGGTAGCGGCTGAGCTGCCTTACTGAGGGACTTGTGCTCTGTGTCTTTGTGTTTCAGGTGGCTGGCGTAAAGTCGAGGAAGATACAGATGCTGAGATGGAGGATCCAGATGAATGACAGGGCCCCAGCTCTCTTTATTTATTACCTTGGCCGTGCCCGTGCCTGTGCACGTGCCTGTGTACGTGCCCGTGCGTGCGTGCTGAGAATGCACGTGTGCATTATGGACGGTACCTGAGATTTCATTTGCAAGTTTTGTTTACTTTTGATAAGATTCCAATAAGGCATATATCACATTATAATCAGAAGGACACTATTGGTACATATCGTGTTTTGTGTTTGTAACCAGCCTCCTATTTAAGAATGTATATTTGTATGTATAATATACTCATCTAGAAACTATATAATGGATTTTAATATTACATCAATGTACTGTTCTTGTCAAGACACTAAACTGCTCAACACACACACACACACGCACACACACACACACACACCGCCAACACGCAAAAAGACATCTAAATGCAGTCAGTTCAAGCAAAAAACGAAAGCCGAAATAATCTGAATAACGACCGAGTTCTTCTCTCGTTTGTGTAAATGCAGACAATAGTGAGAACAATAGTGAGAACAATAGTGAGAACAATAGCAGAGGACCGTCGAGCGGTGCTGACTCAGCCGAACATTAGTCAGTCGTTTTTGAGCGTCATCGTATTTAAACATTGAGGCACACGGCTAGCTGCTCGTGGCAGGCTAGCTGCTCGTGGCAGGCTAGCTGCTCGTAGCAAACAGGCCTTTGTGAAGTCGCTCTTTCTCCGGCTCAGCGAGGATAACGTCTGGGAGCAGCTCACTCACTAACTGTATCTTGGAGCAATATACTGATTTTAGCATGGCAGCTTCGTGCTTAAATACGTTTCTTCAAAGTCACATTTAGGAGACTGTGTGGAGAGCATCGTGTGCCACGGCCGGGGCGTCCACGCCGACGCCATGGTCCTTCCACTGGTGCCGTTACTGATGGGCTCCAACATGCGGCTGACCCCTCGGCGCTCAGCTCCAAACCCATCGCCCTCAGCTGGACCGCGCTGCTTCAAACACACACTGATTCTGGTGCAGCTCGTGTGGAAAGCTTTCACTGTGGTTGGAAGGTGTTGGGTTCGACACCCCGCCCTGCCTGACACTCTTTCCCTCTCCATTTATTGTCAGAATTGTTTGTGCTACATGCGTTGCTAGCACTGTTAGCACGTCGCTGCTCCCTTTGGCCTGGCTGCCAGCTTCACCCGGTGACTAACTCAAGTACTGCAATAAAATACAGGAAATGCCCAAAAGGGCATCTTTAAAACATTTCTTAGAACAAGGACGATGATTTTTGATTGTATTATGAATTTATTCTTTTCAAACTTTCCCAGAGGGTCACAAAGCTAGTTTTATATGCATAAATCAACGTCTACTAAAGTCTGCCAGATGGCAGCATGGACGTGGGGCCACGTGGCTTCAGGTGGCCCCCACCTGTCTGAAGCTGAAGTCACTCATGCTCCTTCCAGCTTTCCAAACAAGATCAGCTTGACACGAGTTTTGACTTCGCTCGGTAACAAAAGTGTTTTCTGCTGGAGACGTAGGCGCTGCACCAACAGGGAGAGCGTCACCAGCGTGCACAAGTATATAGATGCAATACTGCAATGGACAACAACTCTAAGTCTGTGTGTGTGTGCGTGTGTGTGTGTGTGTGTACCAACATGGGCAATAGCTAAGCACTGGTGCTTCCATCCATGCATACGAGCTAATCTATCATTTGCTATTATCAGCAGCATCACAATATCCACTTCCAATCAAAGCTGTCAGTAACTTTGTGGGCCGGCTGAAGCGACAGGTCTGCAGCGTGTCTTCACTGACCCGTCCAACAGTCCTTGGGACGAGTGTCTCTTGTGTCTCGTCCAGTGTCTGTGTGCCGTTCGGGGTCAATGGCCAATATGATTACCGGATTGATGAACTGATCAGTCCGTTTACTCTCACACAGACTTCCCCCGGGGTGCGCCATGAGGAGGTCAGCTGTATAACATGGTATCATCTGCAAAGAAGTTTTTGATCATTCCTAAATATGTTAATATTGTAGTGTAAATGTATGATGACTTATAAATTACAACCAACACAATGACTTCCTCTTTGAAAAACTGACGTATTCATGTTGGTCATGCACTTTTGTTTCGCTGAAGAGCTGAGACTGCAACGTGAAGTCTGTGGATACCACACACACACACACACACACACCTTCACACACCCACCCACACACACGCATACATTTATCATATTGATATCTTGCCTCCTTAATTAACTTCCTGCTTCCAGCCACGAACGATATGGCGCAAAGCTGCAGTCCCTACATGCCCCCCCCCCAAGCTGGTCGTTTAGAGTGACTTCCATGTTAAAAATGCATTCCCAGATTGCGAGTTGACTCCTTTCTGGCTTCTTGTCATCTGTGTTCCAGTCAGGCGCTGACAGCTGGTCTCATCAGCACCGCTAACCGTCACGCCATGATGGACTTTGTCAGGACAGGATGTCCATGCTGCTTGACATTCAAGCTAGCAAGTGTTGGCCACAAGCTAATGCCGACTCATTGTTGAGATCGTCTTTGCATTGACTCGATGCTGTAGACATCTGCAGATTCAGCTGCTGCTGAATCTGAAATGCATTTTGTACAGAGTTTGGGTCGTGTCCCGGAGTTTGGGTCGTGTCCCGGAGCTTGGGTTGTGTCCCGGAGCGTGGGTCGTGTCCCGGAGCTTGGGTCGTGTCCCGGAGTTTGGGTCGTGTCCCGGAGTTTGGGTCGTGTCCCGGAGCTTGGGTTGTGTCCCGGAGCGTGGGTCGTGTCCCGGAGCTTGGGTCGTGTCCCGGAGTTTGGGTCGTGTCCCGGAGCTGGCGATCACTCTTAGAGAGGAGTAACAACCCAGAACGCATTCAGAGTACATGCCATGTACCAACTGGCTCGGGATTGAAGTATTTGAATTTGTTCAAGATGGAGAACAAGCAGTGAATTGCCATTGGTGTGTCCTCGCGCCTGGACATGTTACCGTGTTGTCGTCCAACCTCTCCTGCTCTCCTGGCTCTGGGGTAAAATAATGATTTGGGGCTAACCTGATAGCATTTTAAAATGCACCTTAAACCGCCCTACATTCCAGCCTGCATGGTCGCCTTGATGTACTTGATGTACTTGCTTTACTTGTCTCTTAGTACTTGCAGCAGTGAAACCGGGGAGGCGAGCGCTGACGCCATCGAGCGGCGCTGAGGTTGGCCAGCATCGCGTTGCTTTAAGGGACTGCAGACGCCATTAGCAGCTGAATAATTAGTTGTTTGTGTTTCCCCTGGGGAGGCCGGCATCGCCCCCCCAACACTCCGGCTTGCTGCAGAGCTTCTGTTGATTCTTGTATTTTTGAGTCCTGTGTTGCGTTGTTGAAGACACTCTGTTCATACTTGGATGTTCTTCATACAAATAGAGGGAACACGGAATCGCACATTTAACACCGTGACAGGAAAAGTGAGACGACGGTGATATCAAAGGGAATGCATGAAGTGAAATAGTGGCGCTTCCACGACATCCGTCAGCGACTCAGCACCGCTTCAAATGTCCCCTGAAGCCATGAGAGCAAAGTCCTAATGGGCAGACGTATATAATTCTTCGTGATGTGGAGTCGTGTCGGCAGGAAGACGGCCGGGTCATCCTTGCTGTCCTCAACTATAAATCTGTGTTTACGACTTTCTTCAAGCTTCGCTCACATCTTCTGTCTTTTGTATTCTGCACTGAAAATAAATACTTTTCACAAGTGGTTTGGGAAGCCAGTGTTGTCAGCCGCTTCATTTAGCGAGACGATGTCTTCCCCAGTAGAGTAGCTGCTGCGTTATTTGTTAGGTGTAACCTTATTATGGAAGATGTAATGTCCTTCTGTAAATGTAATGCTGGTTTACCAGGAATAAAGCGTCTTGATGCTTCCGCTGTGTCTCCGCTGCTCTCACTCGCTTCCTGTCTGGCTGTGACGAGATGCTCTGGTGAAATGTCTCCATGGAGACGAGGGAAAGCCGAGAGTCCTGACTGGGTCACCAGGAAGAACAAGGTGTGGTCAACTTTCAACTTTCCAAGACTCCTGGAACATATTTACTTCCTAAGATGTCAAACACATCTGAGCAAGAAATCGTTGCTTGTTTGTGTCCTTTTAGACAATCAAACCAAATCTGTTGTTAAAGCGACTACTACTACTACTACGGTGCTGTACTTCTTGTCCAGTGTGGGATCGCCACAGCAACCCAACCTTCTCCACTTCACCCTGTCCTTTGCATCGTCCTCCCCAACACCAGCCACTCTCATGTCCTCCCTCACTACGTCCATGTCTCTTCTCCTGGGTCGTTCTCTAGCCCTGTTCCCTTCCAGCTCCATCCTCAGCATCCTTCTACCGGGTCGGCCTTGCTACGGCTTGCAGCTTGGAAGCTGCAGTGAAGACTTCAGCAGAGGGAAGAGAACTGATGTGTTTGGATCAGGGCGTTTCTCGAGACTCTGTACCGTCGTCCTGGACCAGTGCCAAGATTTTCAGGAGGATGAAACTCTTCAAAAAAATCTTTTTTTGCAGTCTTGGTTTAATTTGTATTGCTTTACAGTTTGTGATCCTAGTTTTTGGTTCTGAATACATTTTTGATGCTATGCTTCTGTAAAGTATAGTATACATTAATAATTATATTATATCTTGATCAAGTCCTTTAAGGAATCGCATCTTTTCCTTGTTATGTTATTTCTCATGTTATTTCCATAAACTCGGCTGGCCATTGCAAGTTAGGCGTCAACAAGGCCTTCAGATAGATCAGTCACCCCGAGCCTGAAGACCAAAGTCAGTCCACACCAGACATGGGCAAACTAAGGCCAGCGGGCCATATACGTCCCGTTGGGCTATTTAATCCGCCCAACTTGTCCAAATCATATCATTAAATTAAATTATATTATAATTAAACCTCATTCATTCTACCTTTTCCCTGTAATTTGTACAATAAGCCTTACATATTCATGCTTTGCTACCTGTAAAAGGCCAAATCCTTTAATGTAATGGCTTTTACATGTCATTTATATTAGTTCACACAAAAACTCCATCCATCTTTTCCTGACCCGGCCCCTCTACCAAATTTTAGAACCCATTGTGCCCCGCGAGTCAAAACATTTGCCCACCCCTGGTCCACACATTCGTTTGGTTTCAGGTCCTCAGGCTCGCTCCTCTCTACAGCCCACGTAGGAAAAGCTAACATTCCTGTCAGTGTGCATCAGACACCCCCTTCTGTCTGTCTGCTACCAGGCAGGCTCGCTGCACTACCAGTTGGAAGGCCTTGCTACATTAAGGATCATATGCATTCATCCACCTTCAGCTGATATCTGCATTCTGTGAAATAGAACTTATTTATCATGCAGGAGGTGTAAACGGAAAGAGATCAGTGACTGCAAAGTGCTGGTAGGCAACATCAGATGATGACTTTGGATGTCAAGAACAAGAAGAGAGCAAAAACAGAGCCAAATGTTGAAAAAGTAAAACTATGGTGCTGTGTATGAGTTTAGAATCTAAGTAAGGCAGGCGCTCGGTGGTCAGGGAGCGTTACCAGAAGACTAGAGAACTACTGCGAAGGTTGTGAGGGAGACGATTTGGAAGGTTCTTGGTGCTTTCTCCAGGGAGGAGGAAGGACAAAGAGACTTGGTGGTGGAATGAGGAAGTGCAGAAGGTCATTGCACAGAAGAGGTGGGATAGACAGGGAGATGAGGAAAGTAGGCAGGAATACAAGCCGATGTGTGGCAACAGAAAGAGTGGCAGCAAATCATATGAGTTGTAAGAAAGACAGGACACGAAGGAAAGAGAATAGGGTTAGCAAGGCAAAGAGACCAGGCTGTGAAGTGGGGACAGCAGGTCAGGGTGACGGAGACTAGCGATGGTCACAACAGTTAGTTGAGAAGCTGGACGGGGTACTGATGAAGGAGGCGAAAGAGAGAGAGAGACAACAGATGATGAATAAGATGTTAATCAAGTCGTGAAAGAGATTATTAAGGATGAAGTGAGGACAGCATTGAAGAAGAGTAAGAGTGGGAAGGCTGTTGGTTCAGAGGAAACAGAACGTTTAGGTGAGATAGCTGGAGTGTTTCTGGTTCCATTCTTCAAGAATAAAGGAGATGTCCACAGTCATAGCATATAGTAATTAGACAGAAGCAAAGTTGATCAGTAATAGCATGATGTTGCGGGAAAGAATAGTGCAGGCTAGATTAAGAGGAGACTGGCAATCGGTGAGCAGTCGTATGGTGTCAGACCAGGAAAGAGCACTACGGTTGTGATCTTTGCTTTGAGAATGTGGCTGAGAAGTACGTAAGAGCGGTACAGGACATTTATGAGGGAAGTCTGACAGCAGTAAGGGCTGCAGTAGCTGAGGTAGCAAAGAGACAGGAGGACTTGGGTCAACCGTCCAAAGCAGTGAGTGAAAGAGAGGCGAAGAAGAGTCCAGACAAGATGGACCGGATGGAGAAGAATGTCAGTAGTGATCTGTGACAAAAGACTCCCAGCAAGGCTGAAGGGGAGGATCTGCAGGACGCTCGTGAGACCAGCTAGTAGGCCTGGCTTAGAGACTGTGGCACTGACCAGGACAGCTGAGAATGTCAAGGTTTTCACAGGGAATGACCAGAATGAACAGGAATAAGAAATTCTACATCAGAGGGACAGTCCATGAACTCTGTCCACCACCAATAAAGGAGCTACTGCTGGTGTTGTGACATGAAGAAAAAGCGGGGGAAGCACGGAGGTATACAGGCTAGGCTAGCGGTTAATCCCAACTCTACTACTCGCTCATGTCTGCTCAATCCATGCAGCGTGACACCAGGGACTGTTGTGTTTTTGTACCTATAGAAATATGACAACGTCCGAGATGCCGCCATTCTGCTGGACCGACTAACGTGCCACTGAGCTGACAGAGCCTCGGGCATGGGAGATAAAACTCCTGATGGCGGGGGGTGTCTTTGTCAGTGGTGCCTGGCGTCTGCACGCTACGGGCATCTCTAAACACTGTTAAGTGCTGCTGAAGTTCATGATCTGGAAGTGCCGTCCTTTCCACCTGCCAAGGGAATTTGCAGCCGTTCAGGTAGTGCCTGTTTACATCCCTCCCAGCCCCAAAAACGAAGAGGAAGCACTCGGTGAGCTTTACCAGGCCAGACAGACAGCACCAGGTAGAGTCATTAATACCAAGACTGCACCAGCATGTTGATTTGTCTACAAGAGGAAGCGACTTTATTGACACCAATGGCAGAGGAGGATAGAGGAATCTCTGCTACAACCAGCAATGCCACAGGTGAAAGTCACCAAACCGCTTGAGAGGCAGATCCAAGTGCGGCTTGATGATGCCACCTCTGCACCGGTTTGACACCACTGGTTGGACCGTGTTTAAAGAAGCATTCTTTTCCACGTTTTCTGCTTTTGCGGGCCAAGGGAGTTGCTACGTGTGAGAGTACACCCCGAATGCGTCGCCAGTGCATCACAGGGCCACACACAGACACAAGCAACCACTCACCCACAGACTCATACACTATATTTGCATTTTTTGGGAGGAAACCGGAGAACCCGAAGAAAACCCACGCAGACACGGGGAGAACATATAAAGATTCAAGGTTCTGTCCAAGGTTTCTGCCTGTTAAAGGGAAGTTTTTCCTTGCCTCCATTGCCAAAGTGCTTGCTCTTGTGGGTCAAGTTGGGTTCTGTCTTTCCCTGCTAACCATGTAAACTGCCTTTAGACGACTTTATGTTGTGATCTGTGATCTAAAACTCTTTGTCATTATGGTAACATAATAAAATCGTGTGAAGGCCCACGGCTTAAGGCACAAAATCTCTCTTAAAGCAACGATATATATACACAGAGAGAATGAGAATCAGCAAACAATAGTGCAAAACAGCAACAGCAGCACAGTGGGACAGGCTCCGCCCTGACGTGCCAACCTTGAGATGTTCCCATTCACCGAGAAACTGCATGATGGCAACACTGCTGCAATGAGCGAGGTGATTTGCACACATTTGAAAACTCTTGAGGAGAAGTTGTCATTTTATTTCTATTCAGCCTCCACAGAATGCCTTGACTGGGTTAGGAACCCACACAGCTCAGCATCCGGTGCTGGAAAGGACCTGACTTCAAAGGAGCAAGAGGAACTCACTGAACTGAAACAAGATGGTGGCTTAAAGCTAAACTTTGCTGATCTTCCTTTGGACAGTTTCTGGTTATCTGTTGTCAAGGAGTTCCTGTAATAAAGTGTGTGCCACCCGTAGATCGCTCTTCAGACTCCAGCGTGGCACCTGAGCACGGTGTCGCTCAGTTCCTCTCTGCCGCTAACTAGTACAGCAACTTTCCATTCTGGCCAACAAAGTTATTCTGACATTGCTCCCGTTTTCAACCACATATCTGTGTGAGCTGAGCTTCTCAAGCTCGACGGCGATAAAAACTAAAAACAGAGAGAGACTGAGAGCTGTTGAGGAAGAGCTTCGTGTGTGTCTTTCTACCATTACTGCAGGATATCCATTTTGAGTTCATCCAAACAGCGACAGGTCTCCCACTATAAATTACAAGTATAAATACATTAAAAAACTATATTATTAACTATATGTATTATAATGAAGGTCATATAATCTAATATGTACTGTTAGAGCGTCATGTTGTGTCATTTCGGTTGGTGGTGTGCCGCAGGATTTTGTAAATGTAAAGAATGTGCCGCGGCTCAAAAGAGGTTGGGAGACGCTGGTCTACACGCTCCACTGCTTCCCCTCGTATGCACAGGGGGGCGTGTTCAGCCTTCCTGGACCTCCTGCAGTCCACTATGACCTCCTTGGTCTTGCTGGTGTTCAGAACAAGGCTGTTACTCGAGCAGCACAGCATCAGGTTCTGGACCTCCTCCTCTTCCTTTGTGCTAAATATGTTACGGACTGGTGCGAGAGGACCCCAAGAAACAGAGGACGGAGACAGTACAAACGTGACTATAAGCTTTACTGGAATGTTCATCAGCCGAGTCACTATCCCGGAGCTGCGCACGGGTTACGGGGTGGCTGGAGCCCAACGAAAATATCCTGTTAAACAAAAAGACACAGCCAAAAGAACAAACCAAAAAGCAAGCTCAAAATACAAAACTCTAACAAAGGCAGATCCCAGGGATACGGAGCGGCAGAAAGACGTTCTGTACGCAGGGACGCAATCCATGAAAAATAGTCCGACTGGGAACAGCGGGCGGAGCAGGGCTTATGAAGGCCGGTTGTAATCAGCCTCAGGTGTGTCTGGGATGAGAGGCAGAAAACAGGTGTGAGTCGTAGGCCAATCAGCCAGTGCAGCCACATGACCCTCACAGTACCCCCCCCTCAACGGACGCCACCCGGCGGCCGACCAGGCTTGTCCGGGAAGTCCCGATAAAAGTCAACCAACAGGTCGGGGTCAAGAATCAAGGACGGGGCAACCCACGAACGCTCCTCAGGCCCATACCCCTCCCAGTCCACGAGGTACTGGAAACCCCGACCCCGCCGGCGAACGTCCAGCAACCGCCGGACAGTATAAGCCGGATGGCCGTCGACAAGACGCGGGAGCGGAGGGGGGTCGGCCGGAGGGCACAGATCGCTGGAGGCAACCGGCTTCAGCAAGGAGACGTGGAAGACAGGATGCACATGCAGCGCGGGCGGCAGCTTGAGGCAGACGGCGCTGGGGTTGATGATGCGCTCCACCTCGTAGGGGCCGATGTAGCGCGGGGCCAGCTTCCTGCTGACCGCCTGCAGCGGGAGATCCTTGGAGGAGAGCCAGACCTTCTGGCCCGGTTGGTACGGGGGAGCTGGAGCACGACGACAATCCGCCAACTGCCGATTCCGGGCCGCGGTGCGGGTCAGGGCCTCCCTGGTGTCCCGCCAGGCCTGGCGGGCCCGCTGCAAGTGGTCCTGGACAGAAGGAACTGCCACCTCACCCTCCTGGGCCGGGAACAGGGGTGGTTGGAACCCCAACGACGCCTCAAACGGCGACACCCCCGTAGCAGAGCTCACCAGCAAATTGTGAGCGTACTCCACCCAGGGCAGCTGGGCGGCCCAGGACGAAGGTTGTTGGTAACAGACGCAACGGAGAGCCGCCTCAAGGTCCTGGTTCGCCCTCTCCGTCTGGCCATTGGACTGGGGATGGTACCCTGACGTCAGGCTGACCGCAGCACCCAGCTCACGGCAGAACGCCTTCCAGACCTGGGAGATGAACTGGGGGCCCCGGTCCGACACAATGTCCAGGGGGATACCGTGGAGCCGGAATACGTGCTGTGTGATGAGTTGTGCGGTTTCCAAGGCAGACGGGAGCTTGGGCAAAGGAACGAAGTGGACTGCCTTGGAGAACCGGTCCACAACAGTCAACACGACAGTGTTACCAACGGAGGGGGGAAGGCCGGTGACGAAATCCAGGGCTATGTGGGACCAGGGGCGTCCGGGTATGGGCAGCGGCCGGAGAAGTCCAGACGGCAACCGATGAGACGCCTTGCTGCGGGCACAAACCGTGCATGCGGAGATGAAGGCCCGGGTGTCGGTGGCAATGGATGGCCACCAAAAGCTCCGGCGCAGCAGCGCCAGCGTGCGGTTGACTCCCGGATGGCAGGCTACCCTGGAGGCATGCCCCCACTGTAGCACCTCCGGACGAGCTGCTGGTGGGACGAGCATCCAATCGGGGGGGCAATCGCCTGGCACCGGTCAATCACCCTGGGCCTCCTGGACGGTCCGCTCCACCTCCCAGCGAGCGGCGCCCACGACACAAGACGGGGGAACGATGGCTGCCACCGAATTGCCGGGAAAGCGCATCCAGCTTGGTGTTCCTGGAACCAGGGCGGTAGGTGAACGTGTACTGGAACCGTCCCAGGAACAACGCCCACCAAGCCTGGCAGGAGTTGTGGCGGCGCGCCGAGCAGAGGTAGGACAGGTTCTTGTGGTCCGTCCACACCACAAAAGGTTGCACTGTGCCCTCCAACCAATGCCTCCATTCTTGGAGCGCCAGAACCACAGCCAGCAGCTCCCGGTTGCCCACGTCATAGTTCCGTTCTGCAGGCGATAGGCGTCGGGAGAAAAACGCACAGGGATGCACCTTGGGATCCTTCGGGTCCCGTTGCGAGAGCACGGCCCCCACCCCAGTGTCGGAAGCATCCACCTCCACGATAAACTGAAGGGCCGGGTCAGGGTGAATAAGTACGGGGGCCGACGTGAACAGGGCCTTCAAACGGCTAAACGCGGCGGCGGCTGCAGTGGACCACTCAAACGGTGTCTTAGGGGATGTGAGCCGAGTCAAGGGGGAGGCGACCTTGCTGTAGTCCCTGATGAAACGGCGGTAGAAATTGGCGAAACCGAGGAACCGTTGCAACTGCTTGCGGGAATCAGGGACTGGCCACTCTGCCACAGCTCGGACCTTAGCCGGATCCGCCTTGATCTGTCCCTGTTCTACCACAAAACCCAAAAACCGTACGGAGGTGGTGTGGAACTCACACTTCTCGGCCTTGATAAACAGCTTGTTTTCTAGCAGCCGTTGGATGACCAACTTCACCCGCTGGACGTGTTCGTCCAGGTTGCGGGAGAAGACCAGAATGTCGTCGAGGTACACAAAAACAAACCGATTTAGCATATCCCTCAGCACGTCGTTCACTAAGGCTTGAAAAACCGCCGGTGCGTTGGTGAGCCCGAACGGCATAACCAAATACTCAAAGTGACCGAGAGGTGTGTTAAAAGCCGTCTTCCACTCGTCCCCCTCGCGGACACGGACGAGGTGGTAAGCATTTCGGAGGTCGAGCTTAGTGAAAATGGTGGCCTGACTAAGCGACCCGAACGCCGAGTCTATGAGAGGAAGGGGGTATTTGTTGCGCACGGTGATAGCGTTGAGGCCACGGTAATCGATACAGGGGCGCAAGCTCTTGTCCTTTTTCTCGACAAAGAAAAACCCCGCCCCGACCGGAGAGGAGGACGGACGGATGATGCCTGCCGCCACGGAGTCGGTTATGTACGTCTCCATGGCCTCCCTCTCTGGCTTGGAGATATTAAACAGCCTCTGCGAAGGGAGAGGTGAGCCAGGGAGCAGATCGATAGCACAATCATAGGGTCGGTGAGGCGGCAGTTCCAGAGCGCGGGTCTTGCTAAAAGCCTCACGGAGGACATGATACACCGTCGGAACATTGGATAAGTCGGCCGGTGGCGGAGTGGACGGAGGGGTGTGACCGGAGTGAGGGATAGCTGACCGGAGACAGTTAGAGTGGCAATAAACGCTCCAATTGGCTACCGACCCGGTGGACCAGTCTATGTGGGGATTGTGCATCTGTAACCAGGGGAGTCCGAGCACCAACGGAGCAGAGGGTGACGAGAAAACATAAAAAGAAAGGACCTCAGCGTGGTTTCCTGACAACTGGAGGGTGACAGGGGCTGTGCGGTGTGTGACCTTGGATAGGCGCTTCCCATCCAACGCCAAGACGTCCATGGAACTAGCCAGCGTCACCAGCGGGATGCCGGCTTGGGTACAGAGTTCAGAGTCCACAAAGTTATCGTCTGATCCGCTGTCGATCAGAACGTGCACCGGAACAGAATCTTGCAGAAAACGGATCGTACCTCGAATTGTAACCCCGCTGACTGTGTGGAGGGAGGACGCTGCCCGGTTCAGA
Source organism: Brachionichthys hirsutus (assembly GCF_040956055.1). Lineage (NCBI taxonomy): Eukaryota > Metazoa > Chordata > Actinopteri > Lophiiformes > Brachionichthyidae > Brachionichthys > Brachionichthys hirsutus. The sequence goes on along the minus strand of NC_090899.1, from coordinate 15,676,810 downwards.
AGGGCCCGTCCCCCGGCTGGCGGAGTGGCGCTTCTGGGCCGTATGGGGCAGGAGGCGAGGTAGTGACCCTGTTCACCACAGTAGAGGCACAGGTGCTGCTGAAGGCGACGCTGACGCTCCACCCTGGAGAGGCTGGTCCTCCCCAGCTGCATTGGCTCCTCACCAGCACCGGGAGAAGGGGTGGCAGCAGCCAGTTCCGGGGGGACGAAGGCACCCCAGTCGGGCCTCCGTAATGGCCGGGGGCCCATGGATCCACGGACTCCCCGGGTCTCAGCGCACTCACGGCGTCTCTCTCTGAGGCGGTCGTCCAGACGGATAGCGAGCGCCACCAGTTCCTCCAGTGACCTGGCCTCGCCCCGTGCCGCCAACTCGTCTCTGACATCGTCGTTTAGGCACCTTAAGAAAACTGACTGGAGTGCAGTCTGTCCCCACCCGCTCTCCGCCGCTGTGATACGGAAGTCTACCAAAAAATGGGCGACGGTGGCGGAGCCCTGTCGAAGGGAAAGGAGGCGGCTGCCGGCTTCCCTGCTGCAGACGCGGTGGTCGAATACCTTCCGCATCTCGGCCACGAATAGCGGGTACGAGTCCAGGAAGGCCGCCCCGCTGGAATGGGCGGCGAGCGCCCAGGCGGCGGCCCGGTCAGAGAGGAGACTTATCAGGAAGGCGATCTTGGCGCTCTGGGTGCTGTACGTTGCCGGCTGGTGATCAAAAATCAAGGAACACTGCAGCAGGAACTGCGCGCACTTCCCCGGTTCCCCGGCGTATCTCTCCGGCGTGGGGATATGCGGCTCGCGGGAGAGGGTGGGTGGAGGGATCCCCGCTGCGGCCCCGGCGATGCGTTCAACTCGGCCGTCCATTTGCGCTACGGTAGAGCTGAGCTGGTCCAGGGCGTCAGCGAGACCCCTGAGGGAGGCATCGTGCTGCCCGACTAGGAGGCCCTGGCTAGAAAGGGCTTGACGTACCCGTTCCGTCTCTGCGGGGTCCATGTTACTGTGGTCGGACTATTACTGTTACGGACTGGTGCGAGAGGACCCCAAGAAACAGAGGACGGAGACAGTACAAACGTGACTATAAGCTTTACTGGAATGTTCATCAGCCGAGTCACTATCCCGGAGCTGCGCACGGGTTACGGGGTGGCTGGAGCCCAACGAAAATATCTTGTTAAACAAAAAGACACAGCCAAAAGAACAAACCAAATAAGCAAGCTCAAAATACAAAACTCTAACAAAGGCAGATCCCAGGGACGAGGAGCGGCAGAAAGACGTTCTGTACGCAGGGACGCGATCCATGAAAAATAGTCTGACTGGGAACAGCGGGCGGAGCAGGGCTTATGAAGGCCGGTCGTAATCAGCCTCAGGTGTGTCCGGGATGAGAGGCAGAAAACAGGTGTGAGTCGTAGGCCAATCAGCCAGTGCAGCCACATGACCCTCACAAAATAGACTCATATTCACAGCATCTATTGTCGTGAATGCCATCTGTTTACCGTAATAACTTCATGCCTGATCTGTCCTTCGTATTGTGCTTTTTTAATTCGCCTTTACTGTTTTTTGTAATGTGCGGAGCCTACTTAATTTCATTGAAATGACAATAAAGTGCTATTCTATTCTATTCTATATTACCACTAACAAGCTATCGGTAGACTTTCCCGCGATCTGATTGGCTGTCGCTTCTGTCTGTCGTATTGTTAGCCAATCATTGAACGGGCTACACTCTGAAGGGTGGAGACACTTGCGCAGTTTAATGTTTTGATTTTAATGGAGAGACACGTCTGCCTCCGAAGTGCGCGTGACCGTCCGAGCGACCGTCCGAGCGACCGACCGTCCGAGCGACCGTCCGAGCGACCGTCCAAGCGACCGACAGAGCGACCGTCCGAGCGACCGTCCAAGCAACCGTCCAAGCGACCGTCCGACCGACCGTCCGAGCGACCGTCCAAGCGACCGACAGAGCGACCGTCCGAGCGACCGTCCGAGCGACCGTCCAAACGACCGTCCGAGTGACCGTCCGACCGACCGTCCGAACGACCGTCCGAGCGACCGTCCGAGCGACCGTCCGAGCGACCGTCCGAGCGACCGACAGAGCGACCGTCCGAGCGACCGTCCAAGCGACCGACAGAGCGACCGTCCGAGTGACCGACCGAGCGACCGACCGAGCGACCGTCCGAGCGGTCAGCAAAAGAACACCAAACGGAACGGATCGAGTTTATGCCACCAACCTTAAAAACAGACAAGAACAAATCGTTTCCGTATCCGGTCGGAGTGAAAAAGTAATATATTACTTTAGAAAAAAAAGTAAATGTAATATATTACTCAAAATGTAAAAGTAATTTGTTAAACTACTCGTTACTGGGAAAAGTAATATTATTACTTTTAGTTACTAGTTACTTTAGTTACTTTCCCAACACTGGTCGGTGTGTCACATCACACACACACTTCTGTCCTATTGTGTTGCCACAGTCATAACAACCTGGCATCAGCCCCACACGGCGCCAAAACCTTCTGCTCGAGCTACGGAAAGCAGAAGCGTGACTGCAAACATTTAATACTTTACTTCATCCATTAGCAGACAAGCTAAACATCTAGCGATGACAGGCTATCCTGTCGTCTGAAGAACATGAGCCTCTCTGATCATTATCTCAGGGCAACACAATGCTGGATTGTTCTGCGTTACTATTCACCGCTCTGATCCTGAAATTACGCATCAATTTGCTAAAGTATGATATCAAAATAACAGATAATGAACTCTCTTGTGTCACTGCTGAGCTGAGTTCTCTGGAGAGCAGGTCTGTTAAGCCCTGGAGCTAATTCTCTGTGTCTGGATCCAGGCAGCATCATAGTTTTGCTGTGGTTGGTTACTGCATGAAGAACAGAAACAGTGCTGTCCTATTAGGAGCCTCATAATGAGACTGAATGAGGAAACGCTCCTTGACAATCTGGACCACACTGGTGTTATTATCATTGAGAAAAATGACATTATTTATTTAATGGTGGTTCCTTCAGGGTCTACTTCAGTGACTTCTAAAATACTTTGGATTGAGATGATGACATCACTGAATTGTTCCTTGGGCCGACCTTACCACTCCTAAACACTCCATAAAGATCTGGGTGGACCTTTTTCACAGATTGACACACAGAGAGACTAAATGGAATCTAGAATGGACACTGATGAACACTGATGAACAAAGTCGACTTCAAACATGCCTTAAGGACATTAACTCCTGGATGACCGAGAACTTCCTGTTATTAAACCTAAATAAAACTGAGGTTCTGGTTCTTGGGCCAAAGCATCTCAGAAATGTTTGTTCTAGTGTTGCAGTTGAACTAGACGGCGTCTCAGTGTCCACCAGCACCACTGCCAAGAATCTGGGGGTAATCTTTGATCAGGACCTGTCCTTTCAGTCCCACATAAAGCACGTTTCAAGGACTGCGTTCTTTCACCTTCGGAATATTTCAAAAATCAGGCACCAGAAAAGATGCAGAAAAAGTATACATCTTGTTTTTGTCTGCTCTTGCTCCCTTTCTCTCTCTCTCAACCCAGCCGGTCCAGACAGATGGCCGTCCACCATGAGCCTTAGGTTCTGTCCAAGGTTTCTGCCTGTTAAAGGGAAGTTTTTCCTTGCCTCTGTCTTTCCCTGCTAAAGTGCCTGTAAAGTGCCTTGAGATGACTTCCTGTTGTGATACGGCGCTATATCAATAAAACTGAATTGAATTGAATTGAACTGAATTGAATTGAATGAGCACCCCGAACTGAAAATATTCAGAGAGAGAGAGAGAGAGCTAGAGAGATGTGGCGAATAGAGAGAGAATGAGACAAAGAGAAAGAGAAAGAGAAAGAGACAGAGAGAGAGAGAGACGGCCCGTGTCCCCCCTTCTTCCTGGACATTTTGCTAGCCTAAAATGGCTCAGGGTAGAAGACAGGGTTCAACAACTCAAAATGGGATTGGCATTTAAAATAGTCAATGCAGCTCTGCCCTCAGTCCCCTCAATCCCTGCATACCTGAATAAACACCTCCACAGATTTAGTGACACCCACAGCCACAACACTAGAGGGAGCTCAAACAACAACCTGATTACCCCCTCCTACAGGACTAACATGGGTAAATCATCTTTTTACAATACTGCCCCCTGAGGGTGGAACGGTTTGACTCCTGCCCTCAAAACATGCACCTCTTTGGCCTCCTTCAAAACAGCCCTAAAAATACACCTTTCAGGGGGACAGAAACGGAGATAGTCATCACGACTCTCTCCGGATCCCCCCCCCCTCCTTTTTTTGTCCACCTACGTTGCACATATTAAGTGTCTTTGTAAGTTATTGTAATTTATGTATTTTATTGTCATTCATTGTCATTTTGCATCAGTGGTGTAATTTATTTTAGATTAATTGTTAGTTTGCATCGGTGGTGTAAAATCATTTTATTTTTATTTTTCTAATATTACTTTGCATCAATTGAGTAATTTTATATTAGTTTTATTTGTATTGTTAAATGTCGATGATTTATGTACGAAGGACTTTCAACGGAAACAAGACCGCAAGGGCTTTTTAGAAATGCTCCTCTTAGACAGGATGTTTGACTGTACTTGTACTGTAATACATGCTACTGTTTGACTGTACTTGTACTGTAATACATGCTACTGTTTGACTGTACTTGTACTGTAATACATGCTACTGTTTGAGTGTACTTGTACTGTAATACATGCTACTGTTTGACTGTACTTGTACTGTAATACATGCTACTGTGTGACTGTACTTGTACTGTAATACATGCTACTGTTTGACTGTACTTGTACTGTAATACATGATACTGTGTGACTGTACTTGTACTGTAATACATGCTACAGTTGGACTGTACTTGCACTGTAATACATGATACTGTGTGACTGTACTTGTACTGTAATACATGCTACAGTTGGACTGTACTTGTACTGTAATACATACTACTGTGTGACTGTACTTGCACTGTAATACATGCTACTGTGTGACTGTACTTGTACTGTAATACATGCTACTGTTTGACTGTACTTGTACTGTAATACATGCTACTGTGTGACTGTACTTGTACTGTAATACATTCTACTGTGTGACTGTACTTGTACTGTAATACATGCTACTGTGTGACTGTACTTGTACTTTAACATTCTATCTAATAAATATATTCATCATCATCATCATCAGGTTGTACATATTATGTGTCTTTTTAATTTATTGCTATTTTGCATCAATTGAGTAATTTAATATTAGTTTTATTGGTATTGTTAAATGTTGATGATTTATGTACGAAGGACTTTCAACGGAAATAAGTAACATTCTATCTACGGTAATATATATGTTCATCATCAGATAGAGAGACCGAGGGAGCGACAGAGACAGAGACAGAGTCCGAGAAAGAGAGAGACAGAGAGAAAGAAAGAAAGAAACAGAAAGAGACAGAGAGAGAGAGAGGGAGAGACAGAGAGAGAAAGAGACAGGGAGCAAGAGAGGGAGAGAGAAACAGAGAGAGAGAGAGAGAGATTTGTAAAGCCAGTTAAAATCAAGCAGGAACACAGTCAGCGTTCTGACACTGATTAGGCCCGAGCGCCTATTCTAGGCGTAAGGGGCTATTGCTTTTGCAACGCAGAAGACGACAAGTTGACGAGCGCAGCTCGTCAACCCTCGGCATCCAACACACTCACGCACACACACACCGACACTCAACAACACACACGTACACACACAGACATCGACAAACACAGTTGACGAGCGCAGCGAGTCAACTGTGTTTGTAACTGTCTTCCGATGGTTGACGAGCGCAGCGAGTCAACCATCGGGCGACCAACACACCCACGCCCACACCCACGACACTCAACAGCACACACACACACACCGACACTAAACAACACAAATGCACACACACAGAGATCCACAAACACGAGTTGACGAGCGCAGCGAGTCAACTCGTGTTTGTAACTGTCTTCCGATGGTTGACGAGCGCAGCGAGTCAACCATCGGGCGACCAACACACCCACGCCCACACCCACGACACTCAACAGCACACACACACACACCCCGACACTAAACAACACAAATGCACACACACAGAGATCCACAAACACGAGTTGACGAGCGCAGCGAGTCAACTCGTGTTTGTAACTGTCTTCCGATGGTTGACGAGCGCAGCGAGTCAACCATCGGGCGACCAACACACCCACGCCCACACACACGACACTCAACAGCACACACACACACACCCCGACACTAAACAACACAGACACACAGACACACACACACACACAAACACGAGTTGACGAGCTTCGCTCGTCAACTCGTGTTTGTGTGCCCCCACAGACGCTTAGCCCTCGTCGAGACCATTCCGAAAATGTATTTTGTGTAGAAATCGCACATTCAGAAAAAAAGTTATATTGTTTTTGCAAAAATTCTTTATTCTTCTTTTTTCTTTATTCTTCTTTATTCTGCTGTTTAAACGGCAATTTGACCCCCTGAACGTGCTCGAAAACTCACCAAACTTTGAACCAAGCTCAGAACCGGCGAAAAATTTATTATTTTATGTGTTTTAAAATTGGGCATGTAAAAGTGGCGCGCTAGCGCCACCTACAAAAATCACAATGCATTGTGCCTATGGGGGGTCCGACGCCAACTTTGTCGGACAGCCACGAAATTCGGTACACACATGCGTCAAGTCAAGGCAAAAAAAAAAAAGTATTATGGCCACGCCCCCAGACACACAGGAAGGCGGCCATATTGGATATAATTTTAAAAACTGCAGAGTCAGCGTTTGCACACACACACAATCCAATCCAAACCAGATTTTAAACACTTATTGACCCTTCCTACCTGGACACTTTAAAAGGGAAACTTTGACAATCAGCCTGACAGCGCCCCCTAGAGAACAATAACAAAAATTGAATGGGAATTAAAAAAATACTTTGCCAGAAATGATTGAAACTTACCAGAAAAGTCCCTAATGTGGTCCCGATCAAAAACCACAATCGTAACCATGTTGTTGTTTTTACGCTGTTGTCATGGCGATGGCAACCCCTCCTATGGGGAGGGGTCCAACGCCAACTTTGTCGGACAGCCACGAAATTCGGTACAGACATGCGTCATGTCAGGGGAAAAAAAAAATGTATTGTGGCCACGCCCCCAGACACACAGGAAGGCGGCCATATTGGATTGAAACTCCTGATGGCAGATGGCCATATAATCCAAATAACGATTTGACTAAACTGTGAGCTACCAATGCAGCTAAAATCTAAACACTTGCGAAGCACTCAGGACAAAAGCGGCGTGCGTCGGCGGGTCAGCTCAACGGCCTGTCGGCCGGCGAGGGCCTACAACGCCGCTTGCGGCTTTAATTCTTTATTCTTTATTCTTTATTCTTCTTTATTCTTTGTTCTGCTGTTTAAACGGCAATTTGACCCCCTGAACATGCTCGAAAACTCACCAAACTTTGAACCAAGCTCAGAACCGGCGAAAAATTAATTATTTTATGTGTTTTAAAATTGGGCATGAAAAAGTGGCGCGCTAGCGCCACCTACAAAAATCACAATGCATTGTGCCTATGGGGGGTCCGACGCCAACTTTGTCGGACAGCCACGAAATTCGGTACACACATGCGTCAAGTCGGGGCAAAAAAAAAAAAAAATTATGGCCACGCCCCCAAACACACAGGAAGGCGGCCATATTGGATATAATTTTAAAAACTGCAGAGTCAGCGTTTGCACACACACACACTCCAATCCAAACCAAATTTTAAACACTTATTGACCCTTCCTACCTGGACACTTTAAAAGGGAAACTTTGACAATCAGCCTTACAGCGCCCCCTAGAGAACGATAACAAAAATTGAATGGGAATTAAAAAAATACTTTGCCAGAAATGATTGAAACGTACCAGAAAAGTCCCTCATGTGGTCCCGATCAAAAAACACAATTGTAACCATGTTGTTGGTTTTACGGTGTTGCCGTGGCGATGGCAACCCCTCCTATGGGGAGGGGTCCGACGCCAACTTTGTCGGACAGCCACGAAATTCGGTACAGACATGCATCATGTCAGGGCAAAAAAAAAATGTATTGTGGCCACGCCCCCAGACACACAGGAAGGCGGCCATATTGGATTGAAACTCCTGATGGCAGATGGCCATATAATCCAAATAACGATTTGACTAAACTGTGAGCTACCAATGCAGCTCAAATCTAAACACTCAGGACAAAAGCGGCGTGCGTCGGCGGGTCAGCTCAACGGCCTGTCGGCCGGCGAGGGCCTACAACGCCGCTTGCGGCTTTAATTAGGCCCGAGCGCCTATTCTAGGCGTAAGGGGCTATTGCTTTTGCAACGCAGAAGACGACAAGTTGACGAGCGCAGCTCGTCAACTCTCGACAAAGTTGACGAGCGCAGCTCGTCAACCCTCGACAAAGTTGACGAGCGCAGCTCGTCAACCCTCGGCATCCAACACACTCACGCACACACACACCGACACTCAACAGCACACACACACACACACCGACACTCAACAACACACACGCACACACACAGACATCGACAAACACAGTTGACGAGCGCAGCGAGTCAACTGTGTTTGTAACTGTCTTCCGATGGTTGACGAGCGCAGCGAGTCAACCATCGGGCGACCAACACACCCACGCCCACACCCACGACACTTAACAGCACACACACACACCCCGACACTAAACAACACACACATACAGACACACACAAACACGAGTTGACGAGCGCAGCGAGTCAACTCGTGTTTGTGTGTGTCTGTGTGCCCCCACAGACGCGTGGCCTTCGTCGAGACCATTCCGAAAATGTATTTTGTGTAAAAATCGCATACTCAGAAAAAAAGTTATATTGTTTTTGCAAAAATTCTTTCTTCTTCTTTCTTCTTCTTTATTCTTTATTCTTCTTTATTCTGCTGTTTAAACGGCAATTTGACCCCCTGAACATGCTCGAAAACTCACCAAACTTTGAACCAAGCTCAGAACCGGCAAAAAATTAATTATTTTATGTGTTTTAAAATTGGGCATGAAAAAGTGGCGCGCTAGCGCCACCTACAAAAATCACAATGCATTGTGCCTATGGGGGGTCCGACGCCAACTTTGTCGGACAGCCACGAAATTCGGTACACACATGTGTCAAGTCAGGGCAAAAAAAAAAAAGTATTATGGCCACGCCCCCAGACACACAGGAAGGCGGCCATATTGGATTGAAACTTAAAAACTGCTGAGTCAGCGTTTGCACACACACACACTCCAATCCAAACCAAATTTTAAACACTTATTGACCCTTCCTACCTGGACACTTTAAAAGGGAAACTTTGACAATCAGCCTTACAGCGCCCCCTAGAGAACGATAACAAAAATTGAATGGGAATTAAAAAAATACTTTGCCAGAAATGATTGAAACTTACCAGAAAAGTCCCTCATGTGGTCCCGATCAAAAAACACAATCGTAACCATGTTGTTTTTATGCTGTTGCCATGGCGATGGCAACCCCTCCTATGGGGAGGGGTCCGACGCCAACTTTGTCGGACAGCCACGAAATTCGGTACAGACATGCGTCATGTCAGGGCAAAAAAAAAATGTATTGTGGCCACGCCCCCAGACACACAGGAAGGCGGCCATATTGGATTGAAACTCCTGACTGCAGATGGCCATATAATCCAAATAACGATTTGACTAAACTGTGAGCTACTCATGCAGCTCAAATCTAAACACTTGCGAAGCACTCAGGACAAAAGCGGCGTGCGTCGGCGGGTCAGCTCAACGGCCTGTCGGCCGGCGAGGGCCTACAACGCCGCTTGCGGCTTTAATTCTTTTTCTTTTTCTTTGTTCTGCTGTTTAAACGGCAATTTGACCCCCTGAACATGCTCGAAAACTCACCAAACTTTGAACCAAGCTCAGAACCGGCGAAAAATTAATTATTTTATGTGTTTTAAAATTGGGCATGAAAAAGTGGCGCGCTAGCGCCACCTACAAAAATCACAATGCATTGTGCCTATGGGGGGTCCAACGCCAACTTTGTCGGACAGCCACGAAATTCGGTACACACATGCGTCAAGTCAGGGCAAAAAAAAAAAAAAATTATGGCCACGCCCCCAGACACACAGGAAGGCGGCCATATTGGATTGAATTTTAAAAACTGTTGAGTCAGCGTTTGCACACACACACACTCCAATCCAAACCAAATTTTAAACACTTATTGACCCTTCCTATCTGGACACTTTAAAAGGGAAACTTTGACAATCAGCCTTACAGCGCCCCCTAGAGAACGATAACAAAAATTGAAAGGGAATTAAAAAAAATACTTTGCCAGAAATGATTGAAACTTACCAGAAAAGTCCCTGATGTGGTCCCGATCAAAAAACACAATCGTAACCATGTTGTTGTTTTTACGCTGTTGCCATGGCGATGGCAACCCCTCCTATGGGGAGGGGTCCGACGCCAACTTTGTCGGACAGCCACGAAATTCGGTACAGACATGCGTCATGTCAGGGGAAAAAAAAAATGTATTGTGGCCACGCCCCCAGACACACAGGAAGGCGGCCATATTGGATTGAAACTCCTGACGGCAGATGGCCATATAATCCAAATAACGATTTGACTAAACTGTGAGCTACTCATGCAGCTCAAATCTAAACACTTGCGAAGCACTCAGGACAAAAGCGGCGCGCGTCGGCGGGTCAGCTCAACGGCCTGTCGGCCGGCGAGGGCCTACAACGCCGCTTGCGGCTTTAATTAGGCCCGAGCGCCTATACTAGGCGTAAGGGGCTATTGCTTTTGCAACGCAGAAGACGACAAGTTGACGAGCGCAGCTCGTCAACCCTCGGCATCCAACACACTCACGCACACACACACCGACACTCAACAGCACACACACCGACACTCAACAACACACACGCACACACACAGACATCGACAAACACAGTTGACGAGCGCAGCGAGTCAACTGTGTTTGTAACTGTCTTCCGATGGTTGACGAGCGCAGCGAGTCAACCATCGGGCGACCAACACACCCACGCCCACACCCACGACACTCAACAGCACACACACACACACCGACACTCAACACACACGCACATACACAGACATCGACAAACACAGTTGACGAGCGCAGCGAGTCAACTGTGTTTGTAACTGTCTTCCGATGGTTGACGAGCGCAGCGAGTCAACCATCGGGCGACCAACACACCCACGACACTTAACAGCACACACACACACCCCGACACTAAACAACACACACATACAGACACACACAAACACGAGTTGACGAGCGCAGCGAGTCAACTCGTGTTTGTGTGTGTCTGTGTGCCCCCACAGACGCGTGGCCTTCGTCGAGACCATTCCGAAAATGTATTTTGTGTAAAAATCGCATACTCAGAAAAAAAGTTATATTGTTTTTGCAAAAATTCTTTATTCTTCTTTATTAGGCCCGAGCGCCTATACTAGGCGTAAGGGGCTATTGCTTTTGCAACGCAGAAGACGACAAGTTGACGAGCGCAGCTCGTCAACTCTCGACAAAGTTGACGAGCGCAGCTCGTCAACCCTCGACAAAGTTGACGAGCGCAGCTCGTCAACCCTCGGCATCCCACACACTCACGCACACACACACCGACACTCAACAGCACACACACACACACACCGACACTCAACAACACACACGCACACACACAGACATCGACAAACACAGTTGACGAGCGCAGCGAGTCAACTGTGTTTGTAACTGTCTTCCGATGGTTGACGAGCGCAGCGAGTCAACCATCGGGCGACCAACACACCCACGCCCACACCCACGACACTCAACAGCACACACACACACACCCCGACACTAAACAACACAGACACACACACACACACACACACACACAAACACGAGTTGACGAGCGAAGCTCGTCAACTCGTGTTTGTGTGCCCCCACAGACGCGTGGCCCTCGTCGAGACCATTCCAAAAATGTATTTTGTGTAGAAATCGCACACTCAGAAAAAAAGTTATATTGTTTTTGCAAAAATTCTTTATTCTTTTTCTTTTTCTTTTTAGGCCCGAGCGCCTATTCTAGGCGTAAGGGGCTATTGCTTTTGCAACGCAGAAGACAAGTTGACGAGCGTAGCGAGTCAACCCTCGACAAAGTTGACGAGCGCAGCTCGTCAACCCTCAGCATCCAACTTTGCCATGCTGTTGAGGACGACCAACACACTCACGCACACACACACCGACACTCAACAGCACACACACACACCCCGACACTAAACAACACAAATGCACACACACAGAGATCCACAAACACGAGTTGACGAGCGCAGCGAGTCAACTCGTGTTTGTAACTGTCTTCCGATGGTTGACGAGCGCAGCGAGTCAACCATCGGGCGACCAACACACCCACGCCCACACCCACGACACTCAACAGCACACACACACACACCCCGACACTAAACAACACAGACACACAGACACACACACACACACACAAACACGAGTTGACGAGCGAAGCTCGTCAACTCGTGTTTGTGTGCCCCCACAGACGCGTAGCCCTCGTCGAGACCATTCCAAAAACGTATTTTGTGTAGAAATCGCATACTCAGAAAAAAAGTTATATTGTTTTTGCAAAAATTCTTTATTCTTTTTCTTTTTCTTTGTTCTGCTGTTTAAACGGCAATTTGACCCCCTGAACATGCTCGAAAACTCACCAAACTTTGAACCAAGCTCAGAACCGGCGAAAAATTAATTATTTTATGTGTTTTAAAATTGGGCATGAAAAAGTGGCGCGCTAGCGCCACCTACAAAAATTACAAAGCAT
>NC_090899.1:15574023-15659023 GCF_040956055.1 Brachionichthys hirsutus | reverse complement strand
GTGCGTCGGGCAGAACCTGTCGGACCGCACGGAGCCCGACGGTCCCGGTGCCGGTGCCGGCGCGTACCCCACCGAGCGCGCACCTCCGGACCCGCTCAGCGGTCGGTTCCGGTGCCCGAGCTCGCTCAGGGTGCCCCCCTACCTGAACTACCGCTTCCTGGGGCAGGAGAACTGCGGGGCTCCGTGCGAGCCGCAGAGGTCTCATGGGATGATGTATTTCAGCGAGGAGGAGCAGAAGTTCGCCAGGATCTGGATCGGCATCTGGTCCGTGCTGTGCTGCGCGTCCACGCTGTTCACCGTGCTGACCTACCTGGTGGACGTGAAGCGGTTCAGCTACCCCGAGAGGCCCATCGTCTTCCTCTCCGGCTGCTACACCATGGTCTCCATCGCCTACATCGCTGGCTTTCTCCTCGAGGACCAGGTGGTCTGCAACGACAGGTTTGACAACGACGTCAGGACGGTGGTCCAGGGCACCAAGAAGGAGGGCTGCACCATCCTCTTCATGATGCTCTACTTCTTCAGCATGGCCAGCTCCATCTGGTGGGTCATCCTGGCCCTCACCTGGTTCCTGGCAGCGGGCATGAAATGGGGCCACGAGGCCATCGAGGCCAATTCCCAGTACTTCCACCTCGCCGCCTGGGCCGTGCCGGCCATCAAGACCATTGCCATCCTGGCCGTGGGGCAGGTGGACGGAGACGTGCTGAGTGGGGTCTGCTTCGTGGGCATCAACAGCGTGGACGCCCTGAGGGGCTTCGTCCTGGCGCCGCTGTTTGTCTACCTGTTTATTGGAACCTCCTTCCTCATGGCCGGCTTTGTGTCCCTGTTCCGTATTCGGACCATCATGAAGCATGACGGCACCAAGACGGAGAAGCTGGAGAAGCTGATGGTGCGGATCGGGATCTTCAGTGTCCTGTACACCGTGCCGGCCACCATCGTCATCGCCTGCTATTTCTACGAGCAGGCCTTCAGGGAGCAGTGGGAGAGGACGTGGATCGGCCAGACCTGCAAGACGTACGCCGTGCCGTGTCCGGCCCAGAACCATCCCAACATGAGTCCCGACTTCACCGTGTACATGATCAAGTATCTCATGACGCTCATTGTGGGAATCACCTCCGGGTTCTGGATCTGGTCTGGGAAGACCCTGAGCTCCTGGAGGAGGTTCTACACCAGGCTGGCTAATAGTAAGCATGGTGAGACCACGGTGTGATGCGGTTCCGCCTGGTCCAACAGACTGCTGAGTGACAAACCGAATCATCCCCCTCTGGTTCTCTTGGACGTACAGCAGACACTCGGTATGTTTTTTAATGTACATATGCATTTGTGAATTTTTTGTAAGTATATATTTGTATTTAAAGATTTTAAAACATGTCTTTTTAAAAAACAAATCCTACTTTGGACATACCGGAGTCAAACTTAATGTTCTCAAAGAGCCAACTGGATCCTGAGGTGTCCTGATGTGTTACTGGGGAACAGCAGGGAGTCCTCCTCAGTGAGTCTGTTCTAAGTCGAGTCCTGTGGAACCCAAGTGCTTCCTCCTTAACACTGTTATCCTGATTACCAGCTGCAGCTCGTGTCTCCTCTGCAGGTGGACAGCTTAGAATATGTCTCTGTGACGGATGGTTCTGGCCCGCAGCTCAGTTCTGACATTCCTTTCCAAATAAAGGACACAGAATCACGGTGGGTTACAGGAAATAGAGTTACGGCAGGTTAGAGGACATAGAGTTACGGCAGGTTAGAGGACATAGAGTTACGGCAGGTTAGAGGACATAGAGTTACGGCAGGTTAGAGGACATAGAGTCACGGGAGGTTAGAGGACATAGTCACGGCAGGTTAGGGGACATAGAGTCACGGCAGGTTAGAGGACATAGAGTTACGGCAGGTTAGAGGACATAGCGTTACGGCAGGTTAGAGGACATAGTGTCACGGCAGGTTAGAGGACATAGAGTCACGGCGGGTCAGAGGACATAGAGTAACGGCAGGTTAGAGGACATAGTCACGGCAGGTTAGAGGACATAGAGTCACGGCGGGTTAGAGGACATAGAGTTACGGCAGGTTAGAGGACATAGAGTCACGGCAGGTTAGAGGACATAGAGTCACGGCGGGTTAGAGGACATAGAGTCACGGCGGGTTAGAGGACATAGAGTCACGGCAGGTTAGAGGACATAGAGTCACGGCAGGTTAGAGGACATAGAGTCACGGCGGGTCAGAGGACATAGAGTTACGGCAGGTTAGAGGACCAGGATAATGTTTTTGCAGATTCAGTTTGGACAATGATTGTCCATCCTTGGACTTGATCGGGTTCGGGACTCGTGACCACTATGATTGCTTGTGCTCAGTTTAGTTGGAGGTATGACATTGTCCACAATGCAGGTGTAAATAAAGTTTTATTACACTTTAAACAAAAAGGAAACCTATCCGGCTGTAACTGGAAGCCTCCTGGACTGGGCGGGTCAGTCCAACTGGGGGCTCCAGCGGTGCTGACCCGTTCTACACAGTACACCTCAGCCCCGCTGTGTGTATTTCAGTGAGTACACCTCAGCCTCGCTGTGTGTACTTCAGTGAGTACACCTCAGCCTCGCTGTGTGTATTTCAGTGAGTACACCTCAGCCCCGCTGTGTGTATTTCAGTGAGTACACCTCAGCCCCGCTGTGTGTATTTCAGTGAGTACACCTCAGCCTCGCTGTGTGTACTTCAGTGAGTACACCTCAGCCTCGCTGTGTGTATTTCAGTGAGTACACCTCAGCCCCGCTGCGTGTATTTCAGTGAGTACACCTCAGCCTCGCTGCGTGTATTTCAGTGAGTACACCTCAGCCCCGCTGCGTGTATTTCAGTGAGTACACCTCAGCCTTGCTGCAGGTATTTCAGTGAGTACACCTCAGCCTCGCTGCGTGTACTTCAGTGAGTACACCTCAGCCCCGCTGCGTGTATTTCAGTGAGTACACCTCAGCCTTGCTGCGTGTATTTCAGTGAGGAACACGGTCCAACCCACTCAGAGCTTGTCTTTGAGTCGCAGGTTCTGATCAGGAAACTATTTATTTCTGCCAGAAAATGTGAATGCCGATGAATTTCAGGGAGTTACATGGATCAGTGTTGGGAAGCACGAGCATGATGTGGAATGTGCAGCTTGGGTTCAGGTGGTGCAGTTCAATAAGAAAAGGATTGGCCTCACTCTCACACGTTAGAATGCCCCACGTTCAACATGTATGTACGGTACACACGTTAGAAATGACCCACGCTCAACATGTATGTACGGTACACACGTTAGAATGACCCACGTTCAACATGTATGTACGGTACACACGTTGGAATGCCCCACGTTCAACATGCATGTACGGTACACACGTTAGAATGACCCACGTTCAACATGTGTGTACGGTACACACGTTGGAATGCCCCACGTTCAACATGTATGTACGGTACACACGTTAGAATGACCCACGTTCAACGTGTATGTAAGGTACACACGTTAGAATGACCCACGTTCAACATGTATGTACGGTACACACGTTAGAATGACCCACGTTCAACGTGTATGTAAGGTACACACGTTAGAATGACCCACGTTCAACATGTGTGTACGGTACACACGTTAGAATGACCCACGTTCAACATGTATGTAACATGTATGTGATTGTGCTTCTTCCGCTCCTCCTGCTGGGAGGCGGACCTGCAGAGTGCTCTGGGATGAAGAGTGGCGCTCTCTTCTTCCTCTGCAGCAGGACGGCTGCTGTCGAGCGCTCTCCCACACGGTGCTTCCGGGTCATGATAATCCTTTGATTGTGCTGACGGCTCGACAGTAGTCTCAGCTTTGAAGTTATTTCCTTTGCATTTGCTATGAAGAGAAACTTTATATTTATAGAAAAGAATCTTATATATATATTTACACACTATTGATTGCTTTATGAGAATAAAAACAGTCTCACAACAGCAACCGTCGAGTGTCAAATGTTTTCTCTTCAAAACTCAAGTAGACGTCCTGTTTGTCTTCAAGTTGGTGTTCGTGGAGCGAGACGTTGCGTCTGGGCCGTCCACCACAGCACCTCTTTCTGACAGAGCAGCGTCTCCGAGAGCAGCGTCTCAGAGAGCAATGTCTCCCAGAGCAGTGTCTCCCAGAGCAGCGTCCCAGAGAGCAACGTCTCCCCGAGCAGTGTCTCCCAGAGCAGCGTCTTCTAGAGCAGCGTCTTCTAGAGCAGCGTCTCCGAGAGCAGCGTCCCAGAGAGCAACGTCTCCCAGAGCAGTGTCTCCCAGAGCAGCGTCCCAGAGAGCAACGTCTCCCCGAGCAGTGTCTCCCAGAGCAGCGTCTTCTAGAGCAGCGTCTCCCAGAGCAGCGTCTCCCAGAGCAGCGTCTTCTAGAGCAGCGTCTCCGAGAGCAGCGTCTTCTAGAGCAACGTCTCCCAGAGCAGCGTCTTCTAGAGCAGCGTCTTCTAGAGCAACGTCTCCCAGAGCAGCGTCTTCTAGAGCAGCGTCTTCTAGAGCAGCGTCTCCCAGAGTAGCGTCTCAGAGAGAATAATTTATCTGCTTAAATCCAGTGCTTTTTAAAGATTTCAAATGAAAGTATGTTTCATCAGATCTGAGAATATGTTTTATTATTTCTATATAATTATGGTTCTAAATAATCAGGATGAGGTTTTTACTGCTCTATAAGAACCTGGTGTTTTTGGGTTTGGCTCTTTGTTAACTTGACCCATGTTCAATCTGTTTAACTAAACCTAGCCTAGCTTAGCACAAAACAGGTAAGGGTTTAGCTTTGGAGTTGTAAGATTAATATTTTTAGCTGTTGAGAGAGTTTCGGATTAATATGCAAGTCTTCATTTCAAAGTTTAACTAAATCTCGTAGGAATAGCAGCTGTTATTTCAACAAAGAAAAGTACATGAACTCATATTTCCATCACTAATACAAGTAGCTGTGGATCATCTGACCAATGCTAGCAATTATGCTAATGATAAATACAAGCTATTGTGCGGCCTTACATGAGGACTGCGCCACCATGCATTTTTGTGGCATGTGTAAGTGTTGGTCACAAATATATCTTGACAACGTTGTGTGACATCAGAGTATCCGAAAGGCAAAGGGCTGGTAAACGTGTGCAGGACCTGCAGAAATGTCACATGTTTCACGTGTTCGTGTGATTGTTTCTTCTCTGCCTAGATTGGATCAACTATCTTGTTGGAGGATAAATCAGCATGCGGGCTGGGGGGCTGGAGCGCGAACCCCCGACAATAGGAGGGCGGTCTCAGAACCGAAACCGCGGCCTGCTCTTGCTTTACCTTTTTAGTGGGCTCTGAAAAAAAAATGTATTCATTTTCGAACCGCTTCTTTGGAATTCTGGTCGCGGGCCAAGCTGGAGCCTCTCCGAGTAGTCAATGGGCGAGAGGCGGGTTACACCCTGGACAAGCCGCCAGTTCATCGCAGGGCAACACAGTGTCACCAATCCACCTAAGCTGCCTGTTTTTGGTGGGAGGGGGAAGCCAGAGAACCCGGAGAGAACCCACGCAGACACGGGGAGAACCCGGAGAGAACCCACACAGACACGGGGAGAACCCGGAGAGAACCCACACAGACACGGGGAGAACACGCAAACTCCTCACAGACAGGCCACAAGTCTGTGGATCAACATCAACAAGGCTGCGGGACCAGATGGCGTGTCAGGCCGGACACTGAAGACGTGTGCTGACCAACTGGCAGGGGTTTTCCTGGACATCTTCAACCTGTCCCTGCAGCTGTCCACCGTCCCTGCCTGCCTTAAGTCCTCCATCATTGTGCCTGTACCCAAGAAATCATCCATCGCCTGCCTCAACGATTACCGCCCTGTTGCTCTGACTCCCGTCGTGATGAAGTGCTTCGAGAGGATCCTCCTTAAACACATCAAAGACGCCGTCCCTGCTGGTTTGGACAGTCTGCAGTTCGCCTACAGGGGGAACCGCTCCACGGAGGACGCCGTCTCGCTGAGACTGCACTCGGCCCTGACTCACCTGGAGCAGCCTAACACCTACGTCAGGCTGCTGTTTGTGGACTTCAGTTCAGCTTTTAACACCGTCCCACCGGACATGCTGGCTCTGAAGCTCCACAGCCTGGGACTGTCTCCACCGCTGTGCTCCTGGGTCAGAGACTTCCTCAGCAACCGGCCCCAGGTGGTGAGGATAGGAGACACCACATCATCCCCTCTGATCCTGAACACTGGGACCCCCCAGGGTTGCGTTCTCAGCCCTGCTCTCTTCACCTTCTTCACCCACGACTGCTGTGCCATCCACTCCACAAACATGGTTGTGAAGTTTGCTGACGACACCACTGTGGTGGGTCACATCTCCAACAACGATGAGACCCACTACAGAGAGGAGGTCCAGAACCTGATGCTGTGGTGCTCGAGGAACAGCCTTGTTCTGAACACCAGCAAGACCAAGGAGGTCATAGTGGACTACAGGAGGTCCAGGAAGACTGAACACGCCCCCCTGTGCATACGAGGGGAAGCAGTGGAGCGTGTAGAGAACATTAAATTCCTGGGCATCCACATCTCCTCTGACCTCTCCTGGACACTCAACACCAGACACCTGGTGAAGGAGGCCCAGCAACGGCTCTTCTTCCTCAGGAAGCTGAAGCGGGCTGGACTCTCCTCTGTGCTGCTTGAAGACTTTTACCGGGCCACGATAGAGAGCATCCTGTGTCTCAGTGCGACCGTGTGGGACGGCAGCTGCACGGCGCAGGACAGGAAGGACCTATCCCGGGTGGTGAGGACAGCTCAGGGGATTGTGGGTCACCGTCTGCCTGATCTGGACTCTGTTTACACCTCCAGAGTCCAGAGGAGGGCCAGACGCATCGCCTCAGACCCCACCCACCCGGGCCACGGACTGTTTGTCCCGCCCACAGACCCCACCCACCCGGGCCACAGACTGTTTGTCCCGCTTCCATCAGGAAAGCGGTTCAGGACAATAAGAAGCAGCACTACGAGGCTCAGAAACAGCTTCTTCCCCCGGGCTGTGAAAGCAGTTGTTCCCTCGTAGCGATCTGGGACGCTTTATGCCGGTCCTGTTGCTGCTGTTGCTATTTTGCACTACTGCCTGTGATTCTCACTCTCTCTGTGTGTATATATATTGTTTCTTAAGAGAGAGAATTTAGTTTGTTATGATGTGTGCCTTAAGCCGTGGGCCTTCTCACGATTTTATTATGCTCGCATAATGACAATAAAGTATCTTGAATCTTGAATCTTGAATCTTGAAAGTCGGATTCAAACCAGCAACCTCCTTGCTGTGAGGCAACAGCGCTTACCACTGCGCCACCGGGCAGTGTTGGGCAAGTTACTCATGATCAGTAATATATTACTAATTACTTGCTGAAAAAAGTTATTAAGTTACTTTACTGATTACTCCCTGCCAAAAGTAACTAGATACTTATTACTTTAAGTTACTTTTTTCTTCTCGCCCTCAATAATTGCATCCTTTCTCCCCTAAAGTCTCACTTTGCATGTTCAACATTAGCAGATGTTTATTCTCCTCTTTTCTACATTGTAACTTCTCATTGTTGGTTTAACTCCAAACAGAGTCCTGAACACACGACATGATGAGACCTGAACACACGACATGATGAGTCCCGAACACACGACATGATGAGACCTGAACACACGACATGATGAGACCTGAACACACAACATGATGAGACCTGAACACACGACATGATGAGACCTGAACACACGACATGATGAGTCCCGGACACACGACATGATGAGACCTGAACACACAACATGATGAGACCTGAACACACGACATGATGAGACCTGAACACACGACACGATGAGTCCTGAACACACGACACGATGAGACCTGAACACACGACACGATGAGACCTGAACACACGACACGATGAGACCTGAACACACGACATGATGAGTCCCGAACACACAACACGATGAGACCTGAACACACGACACGATGAGACCTGAACACACGACATGATGAGTCCCGAACACACAACACGATGAGACCTGAACACACGACATGATGAGACCTGAACACACGACACGATGAGTCCTGAACACACGACACGATGAGACCTGAACACACGACACGATGAGACCTGAACACACGACACGATGAGACCTGAACACACGACATGATGAGTCCCGAACACACAACACGATGAGACCTGAACACACGACACGATGAGACCTGAACACACGACATGATAAGTCCCGAACATACGACACGATGAGACCTGAACACACGACATGATGAGACCTGAACACACGACATGATGAGTCCCGAACACACAACACGATGAGACCTGAACACACGACACGATGAGACCTGAACACACGACATGATAAGTCCCGAACATACGACACGATGAGACCTGAACACACGACATGATGAGACCTGAACACACGACATGATGAGTCCCGAACACACGACACGATGAGACCTGAACACACGACATGATGAGACCTGAACACACATTTATTAAAAAACAGAAAACAAATATTTCCCAAAAAACAGTTCTTCATGCTTTGGCTTTTGCTTTTTGTGCTTCGGTTCCCTTTTGAGGAGGGTCATCCTCAGTGGCAGTTTGGGATCACAGGGGACCCAGTCAAGGCATTCTGTGGAGGCCGAATAGAAATAAAATGACTACTTCTCCTCAAGAGTTCTCAAATGTGGGCCAATCACCTCGCTCATTGCAGCAGCATTCCCATCATGCAGTTTCTCGGTGAGTGGGAACATCTCAAGATGGCCGCGTCAGGGCGGAGCATCTCGTTTACCTTTACAAGCTGGCAGTATTAATGTTTCCTTTTTCTTTTGTCGACCACTCATACCAGGGCCTTCATCTGGGTCTGGGTTTTGTCCAGGTCCCTGTTCTGCATTTGCATTTTCTCTTCTCAAAAACGTCTCCATCGCTGTCAGTCCTCGTCTTGCTGTGATCCCAAACTGCCTTTAAGGAGGGTTCCCCTTTAAGGATGACCCTCCTTAAAGGGGAACCGAAGCACTCACAAAGTGTAGAGTAGGCAAAAGCCAAAGCATGAACAACTGTTTTAGGGGAAATATTTGTGTTCTGTTTTTTAATAAATGCGTTTTTTTAAATCTGCCACACTGTAAATGCAGCGCAGTTGCGTGACGCTTATTTTGAAGTGTGCGCTCTTATTTTGTAGTGCAAGGAGGAGTTACTGTACTAGAGTTAGCGGCAGAGAGTCGGAGCGACACCGTGCTCAGGTGCATCGCTGGAGTCTGAAGAGCGATCTATGGGCGGAACACAAACTTTATTACAGCACAGACACCCGACGATGGTTCATTCAGGATATTAGATCATTTTATTAGATCATTTTCCACTGGTTGGGAAACGCTGCTCTAGTCCTGTCCTTTGCATCGTCCTCCCCAACACCAGCCACTCTCATGTCCTCCCTCACTACGTCCATGTGTCTTCTCCTGGGTCGTCCTCTAGTCCTGTCCTTTGCATCGTCCTCCCAACACCAGCCACTCTAATGTCCTCCCTCACTACGTCCATGTGTCTTCTCCTGGGTCGTCCTCTAGTCCTGTCCTTTGCATCGTCCTCCCAACACCAGCCACTCTCATGTCCTCCCTCACTACGTCCATGTGTCTTCTCCTGGGTTGTCCTCTAGTCCTGTCCTTTGCATCGTCCTCCCCAACGCCAGCCACTCTCATGTCCTCCCTCACTACGTCCATGTGTCTTCTCCTGGGTCGTCCTCTAGTCCTGTCCTTTGCATCGTCCTCCCAACACCAGCCACTCTCATGTGCTCCCTCACTACGTCCATGTGTCTTCTCCTGGGTCGTCCTCTAGTCCTGTCCTTTGCATCGTCCTCCCCAACACCAGCCACTCTCATGTCCTCCCTCACTACGTCCATGTGTCTTCTCCTGGGTTGTCCTCTAGTCCTGTCCTTTGCATCGTCCTCCCCAACGCCAGCCACTCTCATGTCCTCCCTCACTACGTCCATGTGTCTTCTCCTGGGTCGTCCTCTAGTCCTGTTCTTTGCATCGTCCACCCCAACACCAGCCACTCTCATGTCCTCCCTCACTACGTCCATGTCTCTTCTCCTGGGTCGTCCTCTAGCCCTGTCCTTTGCATCGTCCTCCCCAACACCAGCCACTCTCATGTCCTCCCTCACTACGTCCATGTCTCTTCTCCTGGGTCGTCCTCTAGTCCTGTCCTTTGCATCGTCCTCCCCAACACCAGCCACTCTCATGTCCTCCCTCACTACGTCCATGTCTCTTCTCCTGGGTCGTCCTCTAGTCCTGTTCCCTGGCAGCTCCATTCTCAGCATCCTTCTACCGATATAGTCCCCGTCTCTCCTCTGGACATGTCCAAACCATCAAAGTCTGGTCTCCCTGACCTTGTCTCCAAAACGTCTAACCTTCACTGTCCCTCTTATTGTCTCATTTCTAATCCTGTCCATTCTGGTCACTCCCAAGCAGAACCTCTGGTGTATTCTTGAAGGTGACTATTATTTAAACTTTAAAGTTTTCTCTTTTTTATTGTTTTTCAGGAAAGTCACCTTAACCCTAACCCAATCATCAATGATGCAACCACAATGTGCTCCTGAGGTTCGTCTTTTCT
Source organism: Brachionichthys hirsutus (assembly GCF_040956055.1). Lineage (NCBI taxonomy): Eukaryota > Metazoa > Chordata > Actinopteri > Lophiiformes > Brachionichthyidae > Brachionichthys > Brachionichthys hirsutus. The sequence continues at coordinate 15,648,468 of NC_090899.1, read as the reverse complement.
TTCGCTCGCATCCGGATCCGTTTAAATTCTATCACGGATTCCATCCTGGACTTGTTTCCTCTCCTTCTGTGCAGCTTCAAGGCGTTCTCTTTCATAACTGCATGCGTCTATTCTCGCTGAAGGAAAGCATCAGCCAGAAACAAACAGCAGGTTTTACAAAAGAATCTCTTAGCAACACCTAATCTTTAACAGATAGCAGAATTTCTCAAGTCACAGCCATATATCATTTACATTTGTTATTAACCTTCCGCCTGTAAAATAAATACATTTACTTGTGTTTTTTCCTCAAAAGCTCAGTCTGCAGACAGCCGTTCGTGAACCCTGCAGATTGCTGTCAGCATCTTGTGGGATTTGATTTGTGTTTCGCATGTCTGTGTGTGTTTCAGTGCGAGGCTGTTCCATTTGCTGTTTCCACATTCCTTGCTTGTGAACGGGAGAAGTCTCGAGACATCCCAAAAGAGGTTTTAATTATTACTTATTCTGCCAAAAAAAAAATCTGAAACCATTCCATGAAAACCAGAGACTGAAAATGAGCTGCGGTGCCAGTAGGAAGCCAATGCACCCAGGTTGACTGGGGTTGGCATGGTTAGCAAGTTGTTGTTGTTGGTACACAACTGTATAATGACTTATGTGGACTTATTATTTTTCAAGGATTACTGTTTTATTAAGATGGATAACGCTACAGATGTAATGTGAGAGACCTGGAAGTTCTACATGAAATGGTCTCTCGACGCTCGATGGCACCGTGAGGACCTTTTTCCTATTCCAGTGGCCAAGCTTCAAAGATATGAGACTCTAGACTTCGAGTAGTTCTTCGCTCTGGGTCTCGGGTCTGGGGAGGTGGCGATGGTGGTGCAGTGGTTGAGCGCCGTCCTATGATTGAGGGGTTGGTGGTTCAATTCCCCGCTCAGGCACATTTGTGCGCTGCCGTTGTGTCCTTAGGCAAGACACTTCACCCACATTGCCTAGGCGACCAACAGCAGACTGCTTGTATCAAACACAGAACCTCTGAGAAACATTTAATGTGAGGAATTTGACCAGCAGCAACTACTAACTGAGTTAAAAAAGGTGTAAGGTACCCTAAGGACACAACGACAGTGTACACATGTGCCTGAGCCGGGAATCAAACCGCCAACCTCTCGATCATAGGACGACCCTCTCAACCACCGCGCCACCGTCACCCCAACTCAAACATACAACTGGAACAGCTGCGTTTACTGATCACGTCTCCTTCCCACTTGTTACTCATTCATGAGCGCTTTTTGTGTTTTGCCCATATATCTGGTAAGACGCAGAAATGTCTAGCAGAGGAGGTGGCAGGAAGGGGCTCTGGGATTATGTCCTGTGTGTCCTGACGATAGTACCAGACTCCTTCTCCTGGAAATCTGATGCTCGGGACATAGAAGCGGTTTTCCCCAATTCGACTCATGGTGTCTACTTCATACTACCCTTCAGCAATCTGTGTGACTGTACCAGGAAACAATTTTATTATTATTATTATTATTTTTATTATTTATTATTAACAATATTATTGGTGACATACAGAGAGAGACAGCGGCTAGTACGCGCCAGCACGCACTGTTTGTGGGGTCGTGCAATCTGAGGCGTGGCAGCGCCTGGCATTGCTGCACCTCGTATCTTCCGCTTGTATTTGAACAGGAAATACGCAGATTCGGTGATTTTAATTACTAAACAGCGATTTTATGTCATTAAAGACATTTACTGATCAGACAAATTGTACAATAAATCTTTATTTTATCATCATTTTTATTTTATATTTACTTCTCGTGTAAACACAGATATCTTTTTTAATGACAATAACACTTTTGGGGAGGCTCAGCCTCCCAATCCATCCATCTCAACCGCTTATCCGGGGGGGTCGCGGGGACATCTCGTTCTTTCGGTCACTACCTAAAGCTCGGTCGACCATAGGTGAGGGTAGGAGAACGAAGATCGACCGGTAAATCAAGAGCTTCGCCTTTGGGCTCAGCTCTCTCTTCACCATGACGGATCTGTGCAGAGTCCGCATCACTGCAGACGCTGCACCGATCCGTCTGTCGATCCCCGCTCAATCCTTACCTCACTCGTGAACAAGACCCCGGCAACCTCAGTCTCTGAGATGGAGGAGCTCAGCCTCCCGAGCCTTTTAAGTGGTGGGGTCCCTAGACCAGGGGCTTGGAGGTCTTTTCTCTTCGGAAAGGTAAGAGAAAAGACCAGAAGCGCTTCATCCACCTGGATTTCTTTTTTGGGAGCTTTGGCAGAGCGTCATCCTCTTTGAGGGAATGGAGCTCCTCCATTTTCTCTGCCTCCCTGTGCCCGTCAAGAAGCTCCTTCTCCATCAACGCCCGCTGCTCAGCAAGCTCTCTCTTGAGGGCCTCCTCCCTCTGGAGGAGCATTTCTGTGAAACGCTTCTCCGTCTTAGAGGCCTCCTCCTGATGATGCTCGCTGGCCTCCTTCAGCAGCCGGTTTGTCTCCAGACAGCTGAGATGCTGAGCTTGGATGGTTTCAAGCACTTCATTGGTGTCACGCAGCTCGTACAAGACGATCGCCCTATAATTGGTTGCTTGACGGTTAGCCTTGACGAGCTGCTTCTCCTTGGCCGCAAAGAAGTGCTTGAGGAGATTGATCACCTCCTCATTTTGCTCCTGCAGCCTCTTTTCTTCCCTTTCTCTCTGGGAATGCAGGCTCTGGTGAGGAGAAGCAATTTGCTCTTCTTTGCTTGCCGTTGGCCGTCGTTGTATCTGGATCGGTCTGACGTCATCCAGGTCCTTGGCTAAGGAACTTGCCTCCTCTGCTGGTTTGCTAGCAACTGGCCGTCGTAGTATCTGGATCGGTCTGACCTTATCCAGGTCCCTGGCTAAGGAACTTGCCTCCTCTGCTGGTTTGCTAGCAACTGGCCGTCGTAGTATCTGGATTGGTCTGACCTTATCCAGGTCCTTGGCCAAGGAACTTGCCTCCTTTGCTGGTTTGCTAGCAACTGGCCGTCGTTGTATCTGGATTGGTCTGACCTTATCCAGGTCCTTGGCTAAGGAACTTGCCTCCTCTGCTGGTTTGCTAGCAACTGGCCGTCGTAGTATCTGGATCGGTCTGACGTCATCCAGGTCCTTGGCTAAGGAACTTGCCTCCTTTGCTGGTTTGCTAGCAACTGGCCGTCGTAGTATCTGGATCGGTCTGACCTTATCCAGGTCCTTGGCTAAGGAACTTGCCTCCTTTGCTGGTTTGCTAGCAGCAACTGGCCGTTGGAGCAGTTGGACGTTCTTCCGTCCCTTTCTGCTTACTTTTTTTTCTTCACCGTCTGAATCCGACGGGATCGTGGTAACAAACCTCTTCTGATTGTATACATACATTGTTTTAATTGTTCTGGAAGTGAACTGGGTCTGACTGAAGGTCTAAACTGTTATTTATAGACAGATATCGGTGAAACATCAAAGGTCCCTTTGATGTCTGTTTTGGATTTGCAGCTTTGATATTGAGCCCTTTTGTGATTGGTCCGTGCTGGTCACACAGTGGCGGGCGGTCAGGGCCTGCAAGGCCTTCTCTGCTTGCCTAACATAACCAGAAATCAAGAATACATGATCATATTTATGATAAAATCAATTTAATTTTATGTATATATATATATATATATATATATATATATATTCTTCACATTCATGTCATATTATATTCCAGTGATGTATTTTTAGGTGAGAGTTTTTATCCAATCAGAATTCAGCTAGCTTGTGTTGCCAGGCGGATTTCATACTTACCAGTGGCAAGCACTATTAATCCGAGACCTTCAGAATCAGCGCTGCTTGCCGTCTGTGTTGTGTAAGTCAGTGTTTCCCAACCTTTTTTGAGCCGCGGCACACTTTTTACATTTACAAAATCCTGCGGCACACCACGAACCAAAAAGACACAAAATGACGTTCTGACACAGTACACATTATATTAGATGAGCTTTATTATAATATATAGAGTTAATAATATAGTTTTTTAATGTATTTATACTTAGTGGGAAACCTGGGGCTGTTTCAATGAACACAAAATGGATATCCTGCAGTAATGGCAGAAAGACACACACAAAGCTCTTCCTCATCAGCTCTCAGTCTCTCTGTTTGTAGTTTTTATCGCCGTCGAGCTTGAGAAGCTCAGCTCACACAGATATGTGGTTGAAAACGGGAGCAATGTCAGAATAGCTTTGTTGGCTAGAATGGGGAACTCCTTGGCAACAGATAACCAGAAACTGTCCAAAGGAAGATCAGCAAAGTTTAGCTTTAAACCACCATCTTGTTTCAGTTCAGTGTAGTGATGGGAATTCCGGCTCTTTTGAGAGAGCCGGTTCTTTTGGCTCCCAAGTGGCTCCTCAGATTTTTTGTTGACAAAATTAATTTAATACCAAATCATGTGCAGTGTAAAATTAGCTACTAATGTAAAAACATGCAATATATCAAATGTTGATTAAATGTCTTTATTTAAATCCTCTTTGCACTGCTAGCTACAAAAAACATGTTGTAACGGTTCATGTTTTAGGAGTGTTCATTATTCCTACGCTGCAGAGAGTCCGCAAAGGCATCCAGGGAGGAGGGGCGGTGTGTGTGTGGGGGTGTCGCGGGGAGGAGGAGGAGAACGAGAGAGCTGCGGGAGTTAAATAAATAAATTAAAAAGTGCAAAAGATAAAGCAGCATCAGGTAACAGTTCTACTGTTTTACTGAAGATTGGCATCAAAGGAAACCGAGTGGCTCAGCTTGGAGGGGCTGATCCTGTTTCTCCTTTCTGTTATCATCTGTCCTGTTTTGGAGACTCTCTCTGGGGGGACAGTCTCCGTGCCATTGCGTGTGTGAGACGTGGGTAGACTGAACACCTGGACTCCCACCAGCTCAGTGGGTCTGCACTTCTTTGGTTAAGCGGCTCCTCGAGATACGATCTTACTTTATTTTATTTTGCCTTTGTGTCAACCGCGTTAAAATGTGTCCATATTTTTCTACGTTTTCTATCGCTCGTTTTTTCCCTTACCCTTTCTAGCGCGTCGTTTGTCTCTGGTCTAAAGTTCTCTCTCTCCCTGCCTCCCTTTCGACACACACACACTTTATTACAGCACGGACACCCGACAAAGTTAATTAGGTGATATTAGAAAAAAATTTAATTAAAAATTTAAAATATTTTTTTTTTGGGTGATATTGGAAAATTTCTCACGGCACACCGGTTGGGAAACACTGGCGTAAGTGAACGGGCTCGTAGAGTTGAGTTGATAGACAGTTGCGATAGCCAATCAGATCACGAGTTGGTGAAACAAGTCCTTCCTGCTTGTCTCACGTTACAAGTCAATAACGCGTTATAACAGTCAAATAGCGACCTGTACCTTTAAGGAGGCGTCGCCTCTTATGACGTCTCCAGGCTGCGCCTATGTTGTCATGGATACCCTATGTTTTTCCGCTCTTCAAGCTGGTCGATCTAACTTTAAATACAAATGTTTTCTGTTAAGACGAGCAGTTTGTGAAATCCCAGCACAAGTCTGGCTGTGAGTTTCTGCCTGTCGCCTTCTTCTCTTCACGGCTTCAACCGAGCGACACGCACTCAAAACCATTACAGTTGGCGCCCGAACATTTTTTCCCTTGGACTTTCATCGACGGCCAGTTTGTGTATTCAAAGTGGAACGAGTTTCACCGTTATACAAAGATTCAGGATCAGCCGCTCTTGTCGGCGAAATCAAAGTGATTTGCAGAGCGAACGGCAGGAAGAGCAGTTTTGACTGGATTTTTCCGCCTTCTTTGGATTTACTTGAGCGCGACGTCACGGAGCTCCTCTGGCAGCTGCGATAGACGGACCCGGTGGACGACGACGGCTTCCGGTTAACTGTTACTACACAGATGCTCCTCGGATCTCTAAGGGACTTTTCGCTCATCCTTCCCTGCCGCTCTCCTGCAACTTTTCCTGAGGATTTCTGTCACTGATGCCTGAACTGTTTCTGTGGAACCAACGGATTTGTCCGGTAATGTACACCACCTAAAAAAAAAAAAAAAAAAAGAAACTGTGTACTTTGGTTATCGTGCTATAAGTGTACGTATTTGGACTTTATTCATAACGTGCTGAGTTTTTTTTCATTAATATGGCAACTTATCCCGACTTGACTGATGTCGAAGAAGACACTGACTTTAACCCCCTCCTACCTCAAACTACTCTTCGTCAGCCGGCTGCTGACCTTGAATTAAAGGTGAAGATCCTGAAAACTGAGGTTGAGATGCTTCAGATGTGTCTGCGGGACTCTCTTGACCTACAGAAAAATATTTTGTCGGAATGGGACCAAAACACCAAGGCAAACCTTAGAAACCCCTCTGCTCAGCCTGCTAATCCTGTCCCAGTCGCTGCTTCAACACCCTATGCACCTGCCCCTTCCAGCAAGAGACCTCAATATCCTGATATGTCCTTACCCAGTCACACTCCAATTTTTAAACACGCTTCACGCATTCAGTCGGAATCTCTTGAACTCAGCAATACTACAAGAATCCTTGCTGCTGCACTGCATCAAGCAAAAATTGAACCTCCTGTGTTTGCTGGAGATGGTGTGATTCAGCCAGAAGACTGGTTACAGTCTGTTAATACATACAGGTCTTCCCTTGACTTAACAGATAATCAAGTCCTCAGAGAGCTGCCACGCTTCCTAGCTAAAGAACCAAGGAAATGGTTCAGCGTGCTCGACTCTCATGTTCACACTTGGACTAACTTTTGTGAACTATTCCGGATAGTCTTCCTGCCTGCTGACAATCAAGAGCGTATCATGAGAGGTATCCTGGACCGCATCCAAAGACCTGGTGAACCCCTCCCCACATTTGTTGCACACATGCTCAGTGAATTCAAAAGACTGAAAAGTCCACCATCAGAGCATGAACAAATTGAACTCGTCTGTAAGCATGCTCTTGAAAAGTACAGAGTTGCACTTTATGGCACATCTGTTAATTCGAGCATTGAGCTAATGCTGCAGGCACATGAACTTCACTCTGTTCTGGGACCTAACACAGCACAGTCACCACAAGCAAAAGTAAAAAGTACGCCTGATAGAGAGACTTATTGTTTCAAATGCTCCATGCCAGGTTACACTTCTCGCACCTGCTCCAAGTGCTCTACAGCCCTCCAGGGTCCCTCACATCGCACTCGGTCCACTGTGGAGCTATCACATGCACAACCACAGGACCAAAGCCCCAACACAGATGCCGTGGGAGCTGAAAATTACAATGCTGTGGCGGAGACGGAGCCATTCATTAGAAACCAGGGAAACTTCCAAGGGGGGAGGACATTCCGCAGAGGCAACACTCCCCCCAATCATTAACTCCGCCTCCCACTCCCTCACCCATCCCTAATAGACAGCCTGTTCTTGGTCATGTGAAAGATCTGACTTCAGAGTCAATATGGAACACCCCACTTAAAGCAAACGTGTGCTTTGAAGGTGCAGCGATAGATGCATCGCTAGATGGATAGATTTTTGTGTTTTGCCCATATATCTGGTAAGACGCAGAAATGTCTAGCAGAGGAGGTGGCAGGAAGGGGCTCTGGGATTATGTCCTGTACGTCCTGACGATAGTACCAGACTCTTTCTCCTGGAAATCTGATGCTCGGGACATAGAAGCGGTTTTCCCCAATACGACTCATGGTGTCTACTTCATACTACCCTTCAGCAATCTGTGTGACTGTACCAGGAAACAATTTTATTATTATTATTTATTATTAACAATATTATTGGTGACATACAGAGAGAGACAGCGGCTGGTACGCGCCAGCACGCACTGTTTGTGGGGTCGTGCAATCTGAGGCGCGGCAGCGCCTGGCATTGCTGCACCTCGTATCTTCCGCTTGTATTTGAACAGGAAATACGCAGATTCGGTGATTTTAATTACTAAACAGCGATTTTATGTCATTAAAGACATTTACTGATCAGACAAATTGTACAATAAATCTTTATTTTATCATCATTTTTATTTTATTTTTACTTCTCGTGTAAACACAGATATCTTTTTTAATGACAATAACACTTTTGGGGAGGCTCAGCCTCCCAATCCATCCATCCATCCATCCTACGGAGGAAGCTCATTTCAGCCGCTTGTACCCGGGATCTCGTTCTTTCGGTCACTACCTAAAGCTCGGTCGACCATAGGTGAGGGTAGGAGAACGAAGATCGACCGGTAAATCAAGAGCTTCGCCTTTGGGCTCAGCTCTCTCTTCACCATGACGGATCTGTGCAGAGTCCGCATCACTGCAGATGCTGCACCGATCCGTCTGTCGATCCCCGCTCAATCCTTCCCTCACTCGTGAACAAGACCCCGGCAACCTCAGTCTCTGAGATGGAGGAGCTCAGCCTCCCGAGCCTTTTAAGTGGTGGGGTCCCTAGACGAGGGGCTTGGAGGTCTTTTCTCTTCGGAAAGGTAAGAGAAAAGACCAGAAGCGCTTCATCCACCTGGATTTCTTTTTTGGGAGCTTTGGCAGGGTGTCATCCTCTTTGAGGGAATGGAGCTCCTCCATTTTCTCTGCCTCCCTGCGCCCGTCAAGAAGCTCCTTCTCCATCAACGCCCGCTGCTCAGCAAGCTCTCTCTTGAGGGCCTCCTCCCTCTGGAGGAGCATTTCTGTGAAACGCTTCTCCGTCTTAGAGGCCTCCTCCTGATGATGCTCGCTGGCCTCCTTCAGCAGCCGGTTTGTCTCCAGACAGCTGAGATGCTGAGCTTGGATGGTTTCAAGCACTTCATTGGTGTCATGCAGCTCGTACAAGACGATCGCCCTATAATTGGTTGCTTGACGGTTAGCCTTGACGAGCTGCTTCTCCTTGGCCGCAAGGAAGTGCTTGAGGAGATTGATCACCTCCTCATTTTGCTCCTGCAGCCTCTTTTCTTCCCTTTCTCTCTGGGAATGCAGGCTCTGGTGAGGAGAAGCAATTTGCTCTTCTTTGCTTGCCGTTGGCCGTCGTTGTATCTGGATCGGTCTGACGTCATCCAGGTCCTTGGCTAAGGAACTTGCCTCCTCTGCTGGTTTGCTAGCAACTGGCCGTCGTAGTATCTGGATCGGTCTGACCTTATCCAGGTCCTTGGCTAAGGAACTTGCCTCCTTTGCTGGTTTGCTAGCAACTGGCCGTCGTAGTATCTGGATCGGTCTGACCTTATCCAGCTCTTTGGCTAAGGAACTTGCCTCCTTTGCTGGTTTGCTAGCAACTGGCCGTCGTTGTATCTGGATCGGTCTGACCTTATCCAGGTCCTTGGCTAAGGAACTTGCCTCCTTTGCTGGTTTGCTAGCAACTGGCCGTCGTAGTATCTGGATCGGTCTGACGTCATCCAGGTCCTTGGCTAAGGAACTTGCCTCCTTTGCTGGTTTGCTAGCAACTGGCCGTCGTAGTATCTGGATCGGTCTGACCTTATCCAGGTCCTTGGCTAAGGAACTTGCCTCCTTTGCTGGTTTGCTAGCAGCAACTGGCCGTTGGAGCAGTTGGACGTTCTTCCGTCCCTTTCTGCTTACTTTTTTTTCTTCACCGTCTGAATCCAACGGGATCGTGGCAACAAACCTCTTCTGATTGTATACATACATTGTTTTAATTGTTCTGGAAGTGAACTGGGTCTGACTGAAGGTCTAAACTGTTATTTATAGACAGATATCGGTGAAACATCAAAGGTCCCTTTGATGTCTGTTTTGGATTTGCAGCTTTGATATTGAGCCCTTTTGTGATTGGTCCGTGCTGGTCAGTGTGACGTCTCCAGGCTGCGCCTATGTTGTCATGGTTACCCTATGTTTTTCCGCTCTTCAAGCTGGTCGATCTAACTTTAAATACAAATGTTTTCTGTTACTTATTAATATTACAGTGATGGTTTGAGTGCTAGCAACTATTATTTCATGTTTGAAATGTTGCTCGCCGTACAACCGGGCTTGGTAAGGTTAGAGTTGTTCAATAAAAGACGAGCCGTTCGTGAAATCCCAGCACAAGTCTGGCTGTGAATTTCTGCCTGTCGCCTTCTTCTCTTCACGGCTTCAACCGAGCGACACGCACTCAAAACCATTACAGTTGGCGCCCGAACATTTTTTCCCTTGGACTTTCATCGACGGCCAGTTTGTGTATTCAAAGTGGAACAAGTTTCACCGTTTTTTTGGGGGTTTTTTTCCACCGTTATACAAAGATTCAGGATCAGCCGCTCTTGTCGGCGAAATCAAAGTGATTTGCAGAGCGAACGGCAGGAAGAGCAGTTTTGACTGGATTTTTCCGCCTTCTTTGGATTTACTTGAGCGCGACGTCACGGAGCTCCTCTGGCAGCTGCGATAGACGGACCCGGTGGACGACGACGGCTTCCGGTTAACTGTTACTACACAGATGCTCCTCGGATCTCTAAGGGACTTTTCGCTCATCCTTCCCTGCCGCTCTCCTGCAACTTTTCCTGAGGATTTCTGTCACTGATGCCTGAACTGTTTCTGTGGAACCAACGGATTTGTCCGGTAATGTACACCACCTAAAAAAAAATAAAAAAAAAGAAACTGTGTACTTTGGTTATCGTGCTATAAGTGTACGTATTTGGACTTTATTCATAACGTGCTGAGTTTTTTTTCATTAATATGGCAACTTATCCCGACTTGACTGATGTCGAAGAAGACACTGACCGTAACCCCCTCCCACCTCAAACTACTCTTCGTCAGCCGGCTGCTGACCTTGAATTAAAGGTGAAGATCCTGAAAACTGAGGTTGAGATGCTTCAGATGTGTCTGCGGGACTCTCTTGACCTACAGAAAAATATTTTGTCGGAATGGGACCAAAACACCAAGGCAAACCTTAGAAACCCCTCTGCTCAGCCTGCTAATCCTGTCCCAGTCGCTGCTTCAACACCCTATGCACCTGCCCCTTCCAGCAAGAGACCTCAATATCCTGATATGTCCTTACCCAGTCACACTCCAATTTTTAAACACGCTTCACGCATTCAGTCGGAATCTCTTGAACTCAGCAATACTACAAGAATCCTTGCTGCTGCACTGCATCAAGCAAAAATTGAACCTCCTGTGTTTGCTGGAGATGGTGTGATTCAGCCAGAAGACTGGTTACAGTCTGTTAATACATACAGGTCTTCCCTTGACTTAACAGATAATCAAGTCCTCAGAGAGCTGCCACGCTTCCTAGCTAAAGAACCAAGGAAATGGTTCAGCGTGCTCGACTCTCATGTTCACACTTGGACTAACTTTTGTGAACTATTCCGGATAGTCTTCCTGCCTGCTGACAATCAAGAGCGTATCATGAGAGGTATCCTGGACCGCATCCAAAGACCTGGTGAACCCCTCCCCACATTTGTTGCACACATGCTCAGTGAATTCAAAAGACTGAAAAGTCCACCATCAGAGCATGAACAAATTGAACTCGTCTGTAAGCATGCTCTTGAAAAGTACAGAGTTGCACTTTATGGCACATCTGTTAATTCGAGCATTGAGCTAATGCTGCGGGCACATGAACTTCACTCTGTTCTGGGACCTAACACAGCACAGTCACCACAAGCAAAAGTAAAAAGTACGCCTGATAGAGAGACTTATTGTTTCAAATGCTCCATGCCAGGTTACACTTCTCGCACCTGCTCCAAGTGCTCTACAGCCCTCCAGGGTCCCTCACATCGCACTCGGTCCACTGTGGAGCTATCACATGCACAACCGCCGGACCAAAGCCCCAACACAGATGCTGTGGGAGCTGAAAATTACAATGCTGTGGCGGAGACGGAGCCATTCATTAGAAACCAGGGAAACTTCCAAGGGGGGAGGACATTCCGCAGAGGCAACCCTCCCCCCAATCATTAACTCCGCCTCCCACTCCCTCACCCATCCCTAATAGACAGCCTGTTCTTGGTCATGTGGAAGATCTGACTTCAGAGTCAATATGGAACACCCCACTTAAAGCAAACGTGTGCTTTGAAGGTGCAGCGATAGATGCATCGCTAGATGGATACATTTTTGTGTTTTGCCCATATATCTGGTAAGACGCAGAAATGTCTAGCAGAGGAGGTGGCAGGAAGGGGCTCTGGGATTATGTCCTGTACGTCCTGACGATAGTACCAGACTCTTTCTCCTGGAAATCTGATGCTCGGGACATAGAAGCGGTTTTCCCCAATACGACTCATGGTGTCTACTTCATACTACCCTTCAGCAATCTGTGTGACTGTACCAGGAAACAATTTTATTATTATTATTTATTATTAACAATATTATTGGTGACATACAGAGAGAGACAGCGGCTGGTACGCGCCAGCACGCACTGTTTGTGGGGTCGTGCAATCTGAGGCGTGGCAGCGCCTGGCATTGCTGCACCTCGTATCTTCCGCTTGTATTTGAACAGGAAATACGCAGATTCGGTGATTTGAATTACTAAACAGCGATTTTATGTCATTAAAGACATTTACTGATCAGACAAATTGTACAATAAATCTTTATTTTATCATCATTTTTATTATTTTTTACTTCTTGTGTAAACACAGATATCTTTTTTAATGACAATAACACTTTTGGGGAGGCTCAGCCTCCCAATCCATCCGTCCATCCATCCATTATCTTCCGCTTATCCGGGGTCGGGTCGTGGGGGGCAGCAGCCTAAGCGGGGAAACCCAGACTTCCCTCTCCCCGGCCACTTCCTCTAGCTCTTCCGGGGGGATCCCGAGGCGTTCCCAGGCCAGCCGAGAGACATAGTCCAGCGTGTCCTGGGTCTTCCCCGTGGTCTCCTCCCGGTGGGACGTTCCCTGAACACCTCACCAGGGAGGCGTTCAGGAGGCATCCTGAATAGATGCCCGAGCCACCTCATCTGGCTCCTCTCAACGCGGAGGAGCAGCGGCTCTACTCCGAGCTCCTCCCGGATGACTGAGCTTCTCACCCTATCTCTAAGGGAGAGCCCAGCCCCCCCACGGAGGAAGCTCATTTCAGCCGCTTGTACCCGGGATCTCGTTCTTTCGGTCACTACCTAAAGCTCGGTCGACCATAGGTGAGGGTAGGAGAACGAAGATCGACCGGTAAATCAAGAGCTTCGCCTTTGGGCTCAGCTCTCTCTTCACCATGACGGATCTGTGCAGAGTCCGCATCACTGCAGACGCTGCACCGATCCGTCTGTCGATCCCCGCTCAATCCTTACCTCACTCGTGAACAAGACCCCGGCAACCTCAGTCTCTGAGATGGAGGAGCTCAGCCTCCCGAGCCTTTTAAGTGGTGGGGTCCCTAGACCAGGGGCTTGGAGGTCTTTTCTCTTCGGCAAGGTAAGAGAAAAGACCAGAAGCGCTTCATCCACCTGGATTTCTTTTTTGGGAGCTTTGGCAGAGCGTCATCCTCTTTGAGGGAATGGAGCTCCTCCATTTTCTCTGCCTCCCTGCGCCCGTCAAGAAGCTCCTTCTCCATCAACGCCCGCTGCTCAGCAAGCTCTCTCTTGAGGGCCTCCTCCGTCTGGAGGAGCATTTCTGTGAAACGCTTCTCCGTCTTAGAGGCCTCCTCCTGATGATGCTCGCTGGCCTCCTTCAGCAGCCGGTTTGTCTCCAGACAGCTGAGATGCTGAGCTTGGATGGTTTCAAGCACTTCATTGGTGTCATGCAGCTCGTACAAGACGATCGCCCTATAATTGGTTGCTTGACGGTTAGCCTTGACGAGCTGCTTCTCCTTGGCCGCAAGGAAGTGCTTGAGGAGATTGATCACCTCCTCATTTTGCTCCTGCAGCCTCTTTTCTTCCCTTTCTCTCTGGGAATGCAGGCTCTGGTGAGGAGAAGCAATTTGCTCTTCTTTGCTTGCCGTTGGCCGTCGTTGTATCTGGATCGGTCTGACGTCATCCAGGTCCTTGGCTAAGGAACTTGCCTCCTCTGCTGGTTTGCTAGCAACTGGCCGTCGTAGTATCTGGATCGGTCTGACCTTATCCAGGTCCTTGGCTAAGGAACTTGCCTCCTTTGCTGGTTTGCTAGCAACTGGCCGTCGTAGTATCTGGATCGGTCTGACCTTATCCAGCTCTTTGGCTAAGGAACTTGCCTCCTTTGCTGGTTTGCTAGCAACTGGCCGTCGTTGTATCTGGATCGGTCTGACCTTATCCAGCTCTTTGGCTAAGGAACTTGCCTCCTTTGCTGGTTTGCTAGCAACTGGCCGTCGTAGTATCTGGATCGGTCTGACCTTATCCAGGTCCTTGGCTAAGGAACTTGCCTCCTTTGCTGGTTTGCTAGCAGCAACTGGCCGTTGGAGCAGTTGGACGTTCTTCCGTCCCTTTCTGCTTACTTTTTTTTCTTCACCGTCTGAATCCAACGGGATCGTGGCAACAAACCTCTTCTGATTGTATACATACATTGTTTTAATTGTTCTGGAAGTGAACTGGGTCTGACTGAAGGTCTAAACTGTTATTTATAGACAGATATCGGTGAAACATCAAAGGTCCCTTTGATGTCTGTTTTGGATTTGCAGCTTTGATATTGAGCCCTTTTGTGATTGGTCCGTGCTGGTCAGTGTGACGTCTCCAGGCTGCGCCTATGTTGTCATGGTTACCCTATGTTTTTCCGCTCTTCAAGCTGGTCGATCTAACTTTAAATACAAATGTTTTCTGTTACTTATTAATATTACAGTGATGGTTTGAGTGCTAGCAACTATTATTTCATGTTTGAAATGTTGCTCGCCGTACAACCGGGCTTGGTAAGGTTAGAGTTGTTCAATAAAAGACGAGCCGTTCGTGAAATCCCAGCACAAGTCTGGCTGTGAATTTCTGCCTGTCGCCTTCTTCTCTTCACGGCTTCAACCGAGCGACACGCACTCAAAACCATTACAGTTGGCGCCCGAACATTTTTTCCCTTGGACTTTCATCGACGGCCAGTTTGTGTATTCAAAGTGGAACAAGTTTCACCGTTTTTTTGGGGTTTTTTTTCCACCGTTATACAAAGATTCAGGATCAGCCGCTCTTGTCGGCGAAATCAAAGTGATTTGCAGAGCGAACGGCAGGAAGAGCAGTTTTGACTGGATTTTTCCGCCTTCTTTGGATTTACTTGAGCGCGACGTCACGGAGCTCCTCTGGCAGCTGCGATAGACGGACCCGGTGGACGACGACGGCTTCCGGTTAACTGTTACTACACAGATGCTCCTCGGATCTCTAAGGGACTTTTCGCTCATCCTTCCCTGCCGCTCTCCTGCAACTTTTCCTGAGGATTTCTGTCACTGATGCCTGAACTGTTTCTGTGGAACCAACGGATTTGTCCGGTAATGTACACCATCTAAAAAAAAAAAGAAACTGTGTACTTTGGTTATCGTGCTATAAGTGGACGTATTTGGACTTTATTCATAACGTGCTGAGTTTTTTTTCATTAATATGGCAACTTATCCCGACTTGACTGATGTTGAAGAAGACACTGACTTTAACCCCCTCCCACCTCAAACTACTCTTCGTCAGCCGGCTGCTGACCTTGAATTAAAGGTGAAGATCCTGAAAACTGAGGTTGAGATGCTTCAGATGTGTCTGCGGGACTCTCTTGACCTACAGAAAAATATTTTGTCAGAATGGGACCAAAACACCAAGGCAAACCTTAGAACCCCCTCTGCTCAGCCTGCTAATCCTGTCCCAGTCGCTGCTTCAACACCCTATGCACCTGCCCCTTCCAGCAAGAGACCTCAATATCCTGATATGTCCTTACCCAGTCACACTCCTATTTTTAAACACGCTTCACGCATTCAGTCGGAATCTCTTGAACTCAGCAATACTACAAGAATCCTTGCTGCTGCACTGCATCAAGCAAAAATTGAACCTCCTGTGTTTGCTGGAGATGGTGTGATTCAGCCAGAAGACTGGTTACAGTCTGTTAATACATACAGGTCTTCCCTTGACTTAACAGATAATCAAGTCCTCAGAGAGCTGCCACGCTTCCTAGCTAAAGAACCAAGGAAATGGTTCAGCGTGCTCGACTCTCATGTTCACACTTGGACTAACTTTTGTGAACTATTCCGGATAGTCTTCCTGCCTGCTGACAATCAAGAGCGTATCATGAGAGGTATCCTGGACCGCATCCAAAGACCTGGTGAACCCCTCCCCACATTTGTTGCACACATGCTCAGTGAATTCAAAAGACTGAAAAGTCCACCATCAGAGCATGAACAAATTGAACTCGTCTGTAAGCATGCTCTTGAAAAGTACAGAGTTGCACTTTATGGCACATCTGTTAATTCGAGCATTGAGCTAATGCTGCGGGCACATGAACTTCACTCTGTTCTGGGACCTAACACAGCACAGTCACCACAAGCAAAAGTAAAAAGTACGCCTGATAGAGAGACTTATTGTTTCAAATGCTCCATGCCAGGTTACACTTCTCGCACCTGCTCCAAGTGCTCTACAGCCCTCCAGGGTCCCTCACATCGCACTCGGTCCACTGTGGAGCTATCACATGCACAGCCGCCGGACCAAAGCCCCAACACAGATGCTGTGGGAGCCATTCATTAGAAACCAGGGAAACTTCCAAGGGGGGAGGACATTCCGCAGAGGCAACCCTCCCCCCAATCATTAACTCCGCCTCCCACTCCCTCACCCATCCCTAATAGACAGCCTGTTCTTGGTCATGTGGAAGATCTGACTTCAGAGTCAATATGGAACACCCCACTTAAAGCAAACGTGTGCTTTGAAGGTGCAGCGAAAGATGCATCGCTAGATGGATAGATTTTTGTGTTTTGCCCATATATCTGGTAAGACGCAGAAATGTCTAGCAGAGGAGGTGGCAGGAAGGGGCTCTGGGATTATGTCCTGTACGTCCTGACGATAGTACCAGACTCTTTCTCCTGGAAATCTGATGCTCGGGACATAGAAGCGGTTTTCCCCAATTCGACTCATGGTGTCTACTTCATACTACCCTTCAGCAATCTGTGTGACTGTACCAGGAAACAATTTTATTATTATTATTATTATTTTTATTATTTATTATTAACAATATTATTGGTGACATACAGAGAGAGACAGCGGCTAGTACGCGCCAGCACGCACTGTTTGTGGGGTCGTGCAATCTGAGGCGTGGCAGCGCCTGGCATTGCTGCACCTCGTATCTTCCGCTTGTATTTGAACAGGAAATACGCAGATTCGGTGATTTTAATTACTAAACAGCGATTTTATGTCATTAAAGACATTTACTGATCAGACAAATTGTACAATAAATCTTTATTTTATCATCTTTTTTTTTTTTTTTTTACTTCTTGTGTAAACACAGATATCTTTTTTAATGACAATAACACTTTTGGGGAGGCTCAGCCTCCCAATCCATCCATCCATCCTACGGAGGAAGCTCATTTCAGCCGCTTGTACCCGGGATCTCGTTCTTTCGGTCACTACCTAAAGCTCGGTCGACCATAGGTGAGGGTAGGAGAACGAAGATCGACCGGTAAATCAAGAGCTTCGCCTTTGGGCTCAGCTCTCTCTTCACCATGACGGATCTGTGCAGAGTCCGCATCACTGCAGACGCTGCACCGATCCGTCTGTCGATCCCCGCTCAATCCTTACCTCACTCGTGAACAAGACCCCGGCAACCTCAGTCTCTGAGATGGAGGAGCTCAGCCTCCCGAGCCTTTTAAGTGGTGGGGTCCCTAGACCAGGGGCTTGGAGGTCTTTTCTCTTCGGAAAGGTAAGAGAAAAGACCAGAAGCGCTTCATCCACCTGGATTTCTTTTTTGGGAGCTTTGGCAGAGCGTCATCCTCTTTGAGGGAATGGAGCTCCTCCATTTTCTCTGCCTCCCTGCGCCCGTCAAGAAGCTCCTTCTCCATCAACGCCCGCTGCTCAGCAAGCTCTCTCTTGAGGGCCTCCTCCCTCTGGAGGAGCATTTCTGTGAAACGCTTCTCCGTCTTAGAGGCCTCCTCCTGATGATGCTCGCTGGCCTCCTTCAGCAGCCGGTTTGTCTCCAGACAGCTGAGATGCTGAGCTTGGATGGTTTCAAGCACTTCATTGGTGTCATGCAGCTCGTACAAGACGATCGCCCTATAATTGGTTGCTTGACGGTTAGCCTTGACGAGCTGCTTCTCCTTGGCCGCAAGGAAGTGCTTGAGGAGATTGATCACCTCCTCATTTTGCTCCTGCAGCCTCTTTTCTTCCCTTTCTCTCTGGGAATGCAGGCTCTGGTGAGGAGAAGCAATTTGCTCTTCTTTGCTTGCCGTTGGCCGTCGTTGTATCTGGATCGGTCTGACGTCATCCAGGTCCTTGGCTAAGGAACTTGCCTCCTCTGCTGGTTTGCTAGCAACTGGCCGTCGTAGTATCTGGATCGGTCTGACCTTATCCAGGTCCCTGGCTAAGGAACTTGCCTCCTTTGCTGGTTTGCTAGCAACTGGCCGTCGTAGTATCTGGATCGGTCTGACCTTATCCAGGTCCCTGGCTAAGGAACTTGCCTCCTTTGCTGGTTTGCTAGCAACTGGCCGTCGTCGTATCTGGATCGGTCTGACCTTATCCAGGTCCTTGGCTAAGGAACTTGCCTCCTCTGCTGGTTTGCTAGCAACTGGCCGTCGTAGTATCTGGATCGGTCTGACCTTATCCAGCTCTTTGGCTAAGGAACTTGCCTCCTTTGCTGGTTTGCTAGCAACTGGCCGTCGTAGTATCTGGATCGGTCTGACCTTATCCAGGTCCTTGGCTAAGGAACTTGCCTCCTTTGCTGGTTTGCTAGCAGCAACTGGCCGTTGGAGCAGTTGGACGTTCTTCCGTCCCTTTCTGCTTACTTTTTTTTCTTCACCGTCTGAATCCAACGGGATCGTGGCAACAAACCTCTTCTGATTGTATACATACATTGTTTTAATTGTTCTGGAAGTGAACTGGGTCTGACTGAAGGTCTAAACTGCTATTTATAGACAGATATCGGTGAAACATCAAAGGTCCCTTTGATGTCTGTTTTGGATTTGCAGCTTTGATATTGAGCCCTTTTGTGATTGGTCCGTGCTGGTCACTGTGACGTCTCCAGGCTGCGCCTATGTTGTCATGGTTACCCTATGTTTTTCCGCTCTTCAAGCTGGTCGATCTAACTTTAAATACAAATGTTTTCTGTTGCTCATTAATATTACAGTCATGGTTTTAGTGCTAGCAACTATTATTTCATGTTTGAGATGTTGCTCGCCGTACAACCGGGCTTGGTAAGGTTAGAGTTGTTCAATAAAAGACGAGCCGTTCGTGAAATCCCAGCACAAGTCTGGCTGTGAGTTTCTGCCTGTCGCCTTCTTCTCTTCACGGCTTCAACCGAGCGACACGCACTCAAAACCATTACAGTTGGCGCCCGAACATTTTTTCCCTTGGACTTTCATCGACGGCCAGTTTGTGTATTCAAAGTGGAACGAGTTTCACCGTTATACAAAGATTCAGGATCAGCCGCTCTTGTCGGCGAAATCAAAGTGATTTGCAGAGCGAACGGCAGGAAGAGCAGTTTTGACTGGATTTTTCCGCCTTCTTTGGATTTACTTGAGCGCGACGTCACGGAGCTCCTCTGGCAGCTGCGATAGACGGACCCGGTGGACGACGACGGCTTCCGGTTAACTGTTACTACACAGATGCTCCTCGGATCTCTAAGGGACTTTTCGCTCATCCTTCCCTGTCGCTCTCCTGCAACTTTTCCTGAGGATTTTTGTCACTGATGCCTGAACTGTTTCTGTGGAACCAACGGATTTGTCCGGTAATGTACACCACCTAAAAAAAAAAAGAAACTGTGTACTTTGGTTATCGTGCTATAAGTGTACGTATTTGGACTTTATTCATAACGTGCTGAGTTTTTTTTCATTAATATGGCAACTTATCCCGACTTGACTGATGTCGAAGAAGACACTGACTTTAACCCCCTCCCACCTCAAACTACTCTTCGTCAGCTGGCTGCTGACCTTGAATTAAAGGTGAAGATCCTGAAAACTGAGGTTGAGATGCTTCAGATGTGTCTGCGGGACTCTCTTAACCTACAGAAAAATATTTTGTCAGAATGGGACCAAAACACCAAGGCAAACCTTAGAACCCCCTCTGCTCAGCCTGCTAATCCTGTCCCAGTCGCTGCTTCAACACCCTATGCACCTGCCCCTTCCAGCAAGAGACCTCAATATCCTGATATGTCCTTACCCAGTCACACTCCAATTTTTAAACACGCTTCACGCATTCAGTCGGAATTTCTTGAACTCAGCAATACTACAAGAATCCTTGCTGCTGCACTGCATCAAGCAAAAATTGAACCTCCTGTGTTTGCTGGAGATGGTGTGATTCAGCCAGAAGACTGGTTACAGTCTGTTAATACATACAGGTCTTCCCTTGACTTAACAGATAATCAAGTCCTCAGAGAGCTGCCACGCTTCCTAGCTAAAGAACCAAGGAAATGGTTCAGCGTGCTCGACTCTCATGTTCACACTTGAACTAACTTTTGTGAACTATTCCGGATAGTCTTCCTGCCTGCTGACAATCAAGAGCGTATCATGAGAGGTATCCTGGACCGCATCCAAAGACCTGGTGAACCCCTCCCCACATTTGTTGCACACATGCTCAGTGAATACAAAAGACTGAAAAGTCCACCATCAGAGCATGAACAAATTGAACTCGTCTGTAAGCATGCTCTTGAAAAGTACAGAGTTGCACTTTATGGCACATCTGTTAATTCGAGCATTGAGCTAATGCTGCGGGCACATGAACTTCACTCTGTTCTGGGACCTAACACAGCACAGTCACCACAAGCAAAAGTAAAAAGTACGCCTGATAGAGAGACTTATTGTTTCAAATGCTCCATGCCAGGTTACACTTCTCGCACCTGCTCCAAGTGCTCTACAGCCCTCCAGGGTCCCTCACATCGCACTCGGTCCACTGTGGAGCTATCACATGCACAACCACCGGACCAAAGCCCCAACACAGATGCTGTGGGAGCTGAAAATTACAATGCTGTGGCGGAGACGGAGCCATTCATTAGAAACCAGGGAAACTTCCAAGGGGGGAGGACATTCCGCAGAGGCAACCCTCCCCCCAATCATTAACTCCGCCTCCCACTCCCTCACCCATCCCTAATAGACAGCCTGTTCTTGGTCATGTGGAAGATCTGACTTCAGAGTCAATATGGAACACCCCACTTAAAGCAAACGTGTGCTTTGAAGGTGCAGCGATAGATGCATCGCTAGATGGATAGATTTTTGTGTTTTGCCCATATATCTGGTAAGACGCAGAAATGTCTAGCAGAGGAGGTGGCAGGAAGGGGCTCTGGGATTATGTCCTGTACGTCCTGACGATAGTACCAGACTCTTTCTCCTGGAAATCTGATGCTCGGGACATAGAAGCGGTTTTCCCCAATACGACTCATGGTGTCTACTTCAGGGTTATAATAGTTTTGGATTTTAAATTATAGTTTAGTTTTAGTTAGTTTTGAATTTGTTTTCTCTAATTCAGTTAGTTTTAGTTAGTTTTTACAGTGGATTTTTTAGTTTTTATTAGTTTTAGTTTTGTTTTTATTAGTTTAATTTAGTTTTTATTAGTTTTAGTTTTTCATGCTTTCAGTTATTTGTCAGATGCAGGATTAAAATATAATAAAATAATACAACTCAACAAAAGATAACATATAAAACATTTATTCAGTAATTTTAAACAACCATCCGTAACAGTCCGCAGCATAGCTGCTAACGTGCTACAATCTCGGACTTAATACCTCATTTGCCGCTGATGATTTGCTCTCAGCGTGGACGAGCTTTCTGGCTCTTGATATCAGCGAGTCAGTATTTGGGTACTTCAGGACAGCGTTCAGGGTGAGCTGGCGGGTGTGAGCCAGACATGGATCCTCTGGAACTTGTTGGTTTCTCCATCTGGCAGGTCAAGCTCTGAGCAAAAAGAACAAACAAATGTAAAACACACAAAGAATAGTCCAGTTAAATAATTATGTATTAATTAGGGCTGTCTGTAATAACCCTTGTTTTTACAGCAGGGATAATAACGTTACTTGTTTCATGATGTTTAATTTCTTACACTGTTAGCACCCTAAATTAGTTTCCCCAGGATAACACATTTAATGTTGTATATTTATAATGAAGCCCAATATTAGATATTAAATCATGACATGACAATAACGATGATTTCAGTGTGACAATTATACATTTCAGGTTTTAGCAGATGGAGGCTCCAACATTTGTGATTGGCATTTTAGGTTTTGGATCAGAATGAGTAAAATAAATAATTTATTTCCTCTCCTTTTGGGACTTTATGGGGTTTTAATATCAATTAAAGTTTACAACACTGATTGTTACATTTTATATCAGCATAAAAGGTCAACAAGACTAATGTATTTGGGACTAGAACCACTCACCAACATGTTCAGTGTCCTCGTCGTCCGTCTCTAATCCAATCCACGGTTCATCCAGACCATCTCCAGGGCCTCCTGGCTGAGGGGGGCTCCATCAGGGGGCTCCTCACTTTGGGCTTGGCTCCAAGCAGCTCATCTTCTTCTCATGTCTCATTAATGCAGCAAGCCATGCCCCCCCCCCCCCCAGTGTGTGTGTGGGGGGCTCCAGTCGGTGCAGGTTAAAAGCAGTCCCTTATTGTTGTCTCCTTCGCGGTGCTAACTGCTAGCCGGGGGGCTGCTTCTGTTACGGGGGGGGGGGGGGGGGGGGCTACTTGCAGTTAGCTTTCTTGTTTCTCTCCTTCGTAATAAACACATCCCACATGGGGCTGGAGCGCTCGGCGCTTCCTGCCCTTCCGTCGCTAGTGACGTCACCAACCCGATTCTCAACGAGCAGCGACGGGAACAGCCGGACGGAGCCGCCGGCACACGTAACTCCGAGCAAAATAAATCAATTTAAAAATCGATAAAAACGAAAACAAAGAGATTAGTGTCTTTAATTTTTATTAGTTTTAGTTAGTTTTGTGAACGGACAATACCGTTTTAGTTAGTTTTTGTGTTCTCTTTTAATTATCGTTTTTATTTAGTTCTAGTTAACGAAAATGTTTTTTCAATTCTAGTTTTCGTTTTTTCGTTAGTTTTCGTTAACTATAATAACCCTGGTCTACTTCATACTTCCCTTCAGCAATCTGTGTGACTGTACCTGTCAGGTTTGTGACACTGTAAAAGAGAGAAAATCAGAACCAAGCCCCAAAGATTCAACCCAATAACCATTTACTTGCGGTAAGAAACGAGACTAGTATTCTTTCTGTCAGCAAGGGAGAATGGAGCTGCTCTCTAGCCGTGCCATCGACTCTCCCAGCAAGGGAGAGTGGCTGCTGCTAGCTTCGTCCTCGATTCTCAGAGAAACAGCTCCCCTCCAGCTGGTTTTATTAGCAGATAAGAATGTGTACGTGCGTAAATCACCCAGACATGAAGACTCCAACCTTGAGCAGATAGCTCTTCCAGACAACACAAAGTGTTCACTTCTTCAGTCTAGTCAGCATATTAACAGATCTACGATTGTCACATACTTTATGAATATCTTGAGTAAGATTATGAAGGATAAATGGCCTTAAAAGAACCATGACATAACTACTGCTACTCATTGGTGAATTAATGATAAACACATTTGCAGATTTATCTAACAGTACCAGGAAACAATTTTATTATTATTATTATATGATTATTATTTTTATTATTTATTATTAACAATATTATTGGTGACATACAGAGAGAGACAGCGGCTAGTACGCGCCAGCACGCACTGTTTGTGGGGTTGTGCAATCTGAGGCGTGGCAGCGCCTGGCATTGCTGCACCTCGTATCTTCCGCTTGTATTTGAACAGGAAATACGCAGATTCTGTGATTTTAATTACTAAACAGCGATTTTATGTCATTAAAGACATTTACTGATCAGACAAATTGTACAATAAATCTTTATTTTATCATCATTTTTTTTTTTTTTTACTTCTTGTGTAAACACAGATATCTTTTTTAATGACAATAACACTTTTGGGGAGGCTCAGCCTCCCAATCCATCCATCCATCCATCCATTGTCTTCCGCTTATCCGGGGTCGGGTCGCAGGGGCAGCAGCCTAAGCGGGGAAACCCAGACTTCCCTCTCCCCGGCCACTTCCTCTAGCTCTTCCGGGGGGGATCCCGAGGCGTTCCCAGGCCAGCCGAGAGACATAGTCTCTCCAGCGTGTCCTGGGTCTTCCCCGTGGTCTCCTCCCGGTGGGACGTGCCCTGAACACCTCACCAGGGAGGCGTTCAGGAGGCATCCTGAATAGATGCCCGAGCCACCTCATCTGGCTCCTCTCAAAGCGGAGGAGCAGCGGCTCTACTCCGAGCACCTCCCGGATGACTGAGCTTCTCACCCTATCTCTAAGGGAGAGCCCAGCCCCCCCACGGAGGAAGCTCATTTCAGCCGCTTGTACCCGGGATCTCGTTCTTTCGGTCACTACCTAAAGCTCGGTCGACCATAGATGAGGGTAGGAGAACGAACATCGACCGGTAAATCAAGAGCTTCGCCTTTGGGCTCAGCTCTCTCTTCACCATGACGGATCTGTGCAGGGTCCGCATCACTGCAGACGCTGCACCGATCCGTCTGTCGATCCCCGCTCAATCCTTACCTCACTCGTGAACAAGACCCCGGCAACCTCAGTCTCTGAGATGGAGGAGCTCAGCCTCCCGAGCCTTTTAAGTGGTGGGGTCCCTAGACCAGGGGCTTGGAGGTCTTTTCTCTTCGGCAAGGTAAGAGAAAAGACCAGAAGCGCTTCATCCACCTGGATTTCTTTTTTGGGAGCTTTGGCAGAGCGTCATCCTCTTTGAGGGAATGGAGCTCCTCCATTTTCTCTGCCTCCCTGCGCCCGTCAAGAAGCTCCTTCTCCATCAACGCCCGCTGCTCAGCAAGCTCTCTCTTGAGGGCCTCCTCCCTCTGGAGGAGCATTTCTGTGAAACGCTTCTCCGTCTTAGAGGCCTCCTCCTGATGATGCTCGCTGGCCTCCTTCAGCAGCCGGTTTGTCTCCAGACAGCTGAGATGCTGAGCTTGGATGGTTTCAAGCACTTCATTGGTGTCACGCAGCTCGTACAAGACGATCGCCCTATAATTGGTTGCTTGACGGTTAGCCTTGACGAGCTGCTTCTCCTTGGCCGCAAAGAAGTGCTTGAGGAGATTGATCACCTCCTCATTTTGCTCCTGCAGCCTCTTTTCTTCCCTTTCTCTCTGGGAATGCAGGCTCTGGTGAGGAGAAGCAATTTGCTCTTCTTTGCTTGCCGTTGGCCGTCGTTGTATCTGGATCGGTCTGACGTCATCCAGGTCCCTGGCTAAGGAACTTGCCTCCTCTGCTGGTTTGCTAGCAACTGGCCGTCGTAGTATCTGGATCGGTCTGACCTTATCCAGGTCCTTGGCTAAGGAACTTGCCTCCTTTGCTGGTTTGCTAGCAACTGGCCGTCGTTGTATCTGGATCGGTCTGACCTTATCCAGGTCCTTGGCTAAGGAACTTGCCTCCTTTGCTGGTTTGCTAGCAACTGGCCGTCGTTGTATCTGGATCGGTCTGACCTTATCCAGGTCCTTGGCTAAGGAACTTGCCTCCTTTGCTGGTTTGCTAGCAACTGGCCGTCGTTGTATCTGGATCGGTCTGACCTTATCCAGGTCCTTGGCTAAGGAACTTGCCTCCTTTGCTGGTTTGCTAGCAACTGGCCGTCGTAGTATCTGGATCGGTCTGACCTTATCCAGCTCTTTGGCTAAGGAACTTGCCTCCTTTGCTGGTTTGCTAGCAACTGGCCGTCGTAGTATCTGGATCGGTCTGACCTTATCCAGGTCCTTGGCTAAGGAACTTGCCTCCTTTGCTGGTTTGCTAGCAGCAACTGGCCGTTGGAGCAGTTGGACGTTCTTCCGTCCCTTTCTGCTTACTTTTTTTTCTTCACCGTCTGAATCCAACGGGATCGTGGCAACAAACCTCTTCTGATTGTATACATACATTGTTTTAATTGTTCTGGAAGTGAACTGGGTCTGACTGAAGGTCTAAACTGTTATTTATAGACAGATATCGGTGAAACATCAAAGGTCCCTTTGATGTCTGTTTTGGATTTGCAGCTTTGATATTGAGCCCTTTTGTGATTGGTCCGTGCTGGTCACTGTGACGTCTCCAGGCTGCACCTATGTTGTCATGGTTACCCTATGTTTTTCCGCTCTTCATGCTGGTCGATCTAACTTTAAATACAAATGTTTTCTGTTACTTATTAATATTACAGTGATGGTTTTGGTGCTGGCAACTATTATTTCATGTTTGAAATGTTGCTCGCCGTACAACCGGGCTTGGTAAGGTTGGAGTTGTTCAATAAAAGACGAGCCGTTCGTGAAATCCCAGCACAAGTCTGGCTGTGAGTTTCTGCCTGTCGCCTTCTTCTCTTCACGGCTTCAACCGAGCGACACGCACTCAAAACCATTACAGTTGGCGCACGAACATTTTTTCCCTTGGACTTTCATCGACGGCCAGTTTGTGTATTCAAAGTGGAACGAGTTTCACCGTTATACAAAGATTCAGGATCAGCCGCTCTTGTCGGCGAAATCAAAGTGATTTGCAGAGCGAACGGCAGGAAGAGCAGTTTTGACTGGATTTTTCCGCCTTCTTTGGATTTACTTGAGCGCGACGTCACGGAGCTCCTCTGGCAGCTGCGATAGACGGACCCGGTGGACGACGACGGCTTCCGGTTAACTGTTACTACACAGATGCTCCTCGGATCTCTAAGGGACTTTTCGCTCATCCTTCCCTGCCGCTCTCCTGCAACTTTTCCTGAGGATTTTTGTCACTGATGCCTGAACTGTTTCTGTGGAACCAATGGATTTGTCCGGTAATGTACACCACCTGAAAAAAATAAAATAAAAAGAAACTGTGTACTTTGGTTATCGTGCTATAAGTGTACGTATTTGGACTTTATTCATAACGTGCTGAGTTTTTTTTCATTAATATGGCAACTTATCCCGACTTGACTGATGTCGAAGAAGACACTGACTTTAACCCCCTCCCACCTCAAACTACTCTTCGTCAGCCGGCTGCTGACCTTGAATTAAAGGTGAAGATCCTGAAAACTGAGGTTGAGATGCTTCAGATGTGTCTGCGGGACTCTCTTGACCTACAGAAAAATATTTTGTCGGAATGGGACCAAAACACCAAGGCAAACCTTAGAAACCCCTCTGCTCAGCCTGCTAATCCTGTCCCAGTCGCTGCTTCAACACCCTATGCACCTGCCCCTTCCAGCAAGAGACCTCAATATCCTGATATGTCCTTACCCAGTCACACTCCAATTTTTAAACACGCTTCACGCATTCAGTCGGAATCTCTTGAACTCAGCAATACTACAAGAATCCTTGCTGCTGCACTGCATCAAGCAAAAATTGAACCTCCTGTGTTTGCTGGAGATGGTGTGATTCAGCCAGAAGACTGGTTACAGTCTGTTAATACATACAGGTCTTCCCTTGACTTAACAGATAATCAAGTCCTCAGAGAGCTGCCACGCTTCCTAGCTAAAGAACCAAGGAAATGGTTCAGCGTGCTCGACTCTCATGTTCACACTTGGACTAACTTTTGTGAACTATTCCGGATAGTCTTCCTGCCTGCTGACAATCAAGAGCGTATCATGAGAGGTATCCTGGACCGCATCCAAAGACCTGGTGAACCCCTCCCCACATTTGTTGCACACATGCTCAGTGAATTCAAAAGACTGAAAAGTCCACCATCAGAGCATGAACAAATTGAACTCGTCTGTAAGCATGCTCTTGAAAAGTACAGAGTTGCACTTTATGGCACATCTGTTAATTCGAGCATTGAGCTAATGCTGCGGGCACATGAACTTCACTCTGTTCTGGGACCTAACACAGCACAGTCACCACAAGCAAAAGTAAAAAGTACGCCTGATAGAGAGACTTATTGTTTCAAATGCTCCATGCCAGGTTACACTTCTCGCACCTGCCCCAAGTGCTCTACAGCCCTCCAGGGTCCCTCACATCGCATTCGGTCCACTGTGGAGCTATCACATGCACAACCACCGGACCAAAGCCCCAACACAGATGCTGTGGGAGCTGAAAATTACAATGCTGTGGCGGAGACGGAGCCATTCATTAGAAACCAGGGAAACTTCCAAGGGGGGAGGACATTCCGCAGAGGCAACCCTCCCCCCAATCATTAACTCCGCCTCCCACTCCCTCACCCATCCCTAATAGACAGCCTGTTCTTGGTCATGTGGAAGATCTGACTTCAGAGTCAATATGGAACACCCCACTTAAAGCAAACGTGTGCTTTGAAGGTGCAGCGATAGATGCATCGCTAGATGGATAGATTTTTGTGTTTTGCCCATATATCTGGTAAGACGCAGAAATGTCTAGCAGAGGAGGTGGCAGGAAGGGGCTCTGGGATTATGTCCTGTACGTCCTGACGATAGTACCAGACTCTTTCTCCTGGAAATCTGATGCTCGGGACATAGAAGCGGTTTTCCCCAATACGACTCATGGTGTCTACTTCATACTTCCCTTCAGCAATCTGTGTGACTGTACCTGTCAGGTTTGTGACACTGTAAAAGAGAGAAAATCAGAACCAAGCCCCAAAGATTCAACCCAATAACCATTTACTTGCGGTAAGAAACGAGACTAGTATTCTTTCTGTCAGCAAGGGAGAATGGAGCTGCTCTCTAGCCGTGCCATCGACTCTCCCAGCAAGGGAGAGTGGCTGCTGCTAGCTTCGTCCTCGATTCTCAGAGAAACAGCTCCCCTCCAGCTGGTTTTATTAGCAGATAAGAATGTGTACGTGCGTAAATCACCCAGACATGAAGACTCCAACCTTGAGCAGATAGCTCTTCCTCACAACACAAAGTGTTCACTTCTTCAGTCTAGTCAGCATATTAACAGATCTACGATTGTCACATACTTTATGAATATCTTGAGTAAGATTATGAAGGATAAATGGCCTTAAAAGAACCATGACATAACTACTGCTACTCATTGGTGAATTAATGATAAACACATTTGCAGATTTATCTAACAGTACCAGGAAACAATTTTATTATTATTATTATATGATTATTATTTTTATTATTTATTATTAACAATATTATTGGTGACATACAGAGAGAGACAGCGGCTGGTACGCGCCAGCACGCACTGTTTGTGGGGTCGTGCAATCTGAGGCGTGGCAGCGCCTGGCATTGCTGCACCTCGTATCTTCCGCTTGTATTTGAACAGGAAATACGCAGATTCGGTGATTTGAATTACTAAACAGCGATTTTATGTCATTAAAGACATTTACTGATCAGACAAATTGTACAATAAATCTTTATTTCATCATCATTTTTTTTTTTTTTTTACTTCTTGTGTAAACACAGATATCTTTTTTTAATGACAATAACACTTTTGGGGAGGCTCAGCCTCCCAATCCATCCATCCATCCATCCATTGTCTTCCGCTTATCCGGGGTCGGGTCGCGGGGGCAGCAGCCTAAGCGGGGAAACCCAGACTTCCCTCTCCCCGGCCACTTCCTCTAGCTCTTCCGGGGGGATCCCGAGGCGTTCCCAGGCCAGCCGAGAGACATAGTCTCTCCAGCGTGTCCTGGGTCTTCCCCGTGGTCTCCTCCCGGTGGGACGTGCCCTGAACACCTCACCAGGGAGGCGTTCAGGAGGCATCCTGAATAGATGCCCGAGCCACCTCATCTGGCTCCTCTCAAAGCGGAGGAGCAGCGGCTCTACTCCGAGCTCCTCCCGGATGACTGAGCTTCTCACCCTATCTCTAAGGGAGAGCCCAGCCCCCCCACGGAGGAAGCTCATTTCAGCCGCTTGTACCCGGGATCTCGTTCTTTCGGTCACTACCTAAAGCTCGGTCGACCATAGGTGAGGGTAGGAGAACGAAGATCGACCGGTAAATCAAGAGCTTCGCCTTTGGGCTCAGCTCTCTCTTCACCATGACGGATCTGTGCAGAGTCCGCATCACTGCAGACGCTGCACCGATCCGTCTGTCGATCCCCGCTCAATCCTTACCTCACTCGTGAACAAGACCCCGGCAACCTCAGTGTCTGAGATGGAGGAGCTCAGCCTCCCGAGCCTTTTAAGTGGTGGGGTCCCTAGACCAGGGGCTTGGAGGTCTTTTCTCTTCGGAAAGGTAAGAGAAAAGACCAGAAGCGCTTCATCCACCTGGATTTCTTTTTTGGGAGCTTTGGCAGAGCGTCATCCTCTTTGAGGGAACGGAGCTCCTCCATTTTCTCTGCCTCCCTGCGCCCGTCAAGAAGCTCCTTCTCCATCAACGCCCGCTGCTCAGCAAGCTTTCTCTTGAGGGCCTCCTCCCTCTGGAGGAGCATTTCTGTGAAACGCTTCTCCGTCTTAGAGGCCTCCTCCTGATGATGCTCGCTGGCCTCCTTCAGCAGCCGGTTTGTCTCCAGACAGCTGAGATGCTGAGCTTGGATGGTTTCAAGCACTTCATTGGTGTCATGCAGCTCGTACAAGACGATCGCCCTATAATTGGTTGCTTGACGGTTAGCCTTGACGAGCTGCTTCTCCTTGGCCGCAAGGAAGTGCTTGAGGAGATTGATCACCTCCTCATTTTGCTCCTGCAGCCTCTTTTCTTCCCTTTCTCTCTGGGAATGCAGGCTCTGGTGAGGAGAAGCAATTTGCTCTTCTTTGCTTGCCGTTGGCCGTCGTTGTATCTGGATCGGTCTGACGTCATCCAGGTCCTTGGCTAAGGAACTTGCCTCCTCTGCTGGTTTGCTAGCAACTGGCCGTCGTAGTATCTGGATCGGTCTGACCTTATCCAGCTCTTTGGCTAAGGAACTTGCCTCCTTTGCTGGTTTGCTAGCAACTGGCCGTCGTTGTATCTGGATCGGTCTGACCTTATCCAGGTCCTTGGCTAAGGAACTTGCCTCCTTTGCTGGTTTGCTAGCAACTGGCCGTCGTAGTATCTGGATCGGTCTGACCTTATCCAGCTCTTTGGCTAAGGAACTTGCCTCCTTTGCTGGTTTGCTAGCAACTGGCAGTCGTAGTATCTGGATCGGTCTGACCTTATCCAGGTCCTTGGCTAAGGAACTTGCCTCCTTTGCTGGTTTGCTAGCAACTGGCCGTCGTAGTATCTGGATCGGTCTGACCTTATCCAGCTCTTTGGCTAAGGAACTTGCCTCCTTTGCTGGTTTGCTAGCAACTGGCCGTCGTTGTATCTGGATCGGTCTGACCTTATCCAGGTCCTTGGCTAAGGAACTTGCCTCCTTTGCTGGTTTGCTAGCAACTGGCCGTCGTAGTATCTGGATCGGTCTGACCTTATCCAGCTCTTTGGCTAAGGAACTTGCCTCCTTTGCTGGTTTGCTAGCAACTGGCCGTCGTAGTATCTGGATCGGTCTGACCTTATCCAGGTCCTTGGCTAAGGAACTTGCCTCCTTTGCTGGTTTGCTAGCAGCAACTGGCCGTTGGAGCAGTTGGACGTTCTTCCGTCCCTTTCTGCTTACTTTTTTTTCTTCACCGTCTGAATCCAACGGGATCGTGGCAACAAACCTCTTCTGATTGTATACATACATTGTTTTAATTGTTCTGGAAGTGAACTGGGTCTGACTGAAGGTCTAAACTGTTATTTATAGACAGATATCGGTGAAACATCAAAGGTCCCTTTGATGTCTGTTTTGGATTTGCAGCTTTGATATTGAGCCCTTTTGTGATTGGTCCGTGCTGGTCAGTGTGACGTCTCCAGGCTGCGCCTATGTTGTCATGGTTACCCTATGTTTTTCCGCTCTTCAAGCTGGTCGATCTAACTTTAAATACAAATGTTTTCTGTTACTTATTAATATTACAGTGATGGTTTGAGTGCTAGCAACTATTATTTCATGTTTGAAATGTTGCTCGCCGTACAACCGGGCTTGGTAAGGTTAGAGTTGTTCAATAAAAGACGAGCCGTTCGTGAAATCCCAGCACAAGTCTGGCTGTGAGTTTCTGCCTGTCGCCTTCTTCTCTTCACGGCTTCAACCGAGCAACACGCACTCAAAACCGTTACAATTGGCGCCCGAACATTTTTTCCCTTGGACTTTCATCGACGGCCAGTTTGTGTATTCAAAGTGGAACAAGTTTCACCGTTTTTTTGGGGGTTTTTTTCCACCGTTATACAAAGATTCAGGATCAGCCGCTCTTGTCGGCGAAATCAACGTGATTTGCAGAGCGAACGGCAGGAAGAGCAGTTTTGACTGGATTTTTCCGCCTTCTTTGGATTTACTTGAGCGCGACGTCACGGAGCTCCTCTGGCAGCTGCGATAGACGGACCCGGTGGACGACGACGGCTTCCGGTTAACTGTTACTACACAGATGCTCCTCGGATCTCTAAGGGACTTTTCGCTCATCCTTCCCTGCCGCTCTCCTGCAACTTTTCCTGAGGATTTCTGTCACTGATGCCTGAACTGTTTCTGTGGAACCAACGGATTTGTCCGGTAATGTACACCACCTAAAAAAAAATAAAAAAAAAGAAACTGTGTACTTTGGTTATCGTGCTATAAGTGTACGTATTTGGACTTTATTCATAACGTGCTGAGTTTTTTTTCATTAATATGGCAACTTATCCCGACTTGACTGATGTCGAAGAAGACACTGACTTTAACCCCCTCCTACCTCAAACTACTCTTCGTCAGCCGGCTGCTGACCTAGAATTAAAGGTGAAGATCCTGAAAACTGAGGTTGAGATGCTTCAGATGTGTCTGCGGGACTCTCTTGACCTACAGAAAAATATTTTGTCGGAATGGGACCAAAACACCAAGGCAAACCTTAGAAACCCCTCTGCTCAGCCTGCTAATCCTGTCCCAGTCGCTGCTTCAACACCCTATGCACCTGCCCCTTCCAGCAAGAGACCTCAATATCCTGATATGTCCTTACCCAGTCACACTCCAATTTTTAAACACGCTTCACGCATTCAGTCGGAATCTCTTGAACTCAGCAATACTACAAGAATCCTTGCTGCTGCACTGCATCAAGCAAAAATTGAACCTCCTGTGTTTGCTGGAGATGGTGTGATTCAGCCAGAAGACTGGTTACAGTCTGTTAATACATACAGGTCTTCCCTTGACTTAACAGATAATCAAGTCCTCAGAGAGCTGCCACGCTTCCTAGCTAAAGAACCAAGGAAATGGTTCAGCGTGCTCGACTCTCATGTTCACACTTGGACTAACTTTTGTGAACTATTCCGGATAGTCTTCCTGCCTGCTGACAATCAAGAGCGTATCATGAGAGGTATCCTGGACCGCATCCAAAGACCTGGTGAACCCCTCCCCACATTTGTTGCACACATGCTCAGTGAATTCAAAAGACTGAAAAGTCCACCATCAGAGCATGAACAAATTGAACTCGTCTGTAAGCATGCTCTTGAAAAGTACAGAGTTGCACTTTATGGCACATCTGTTAATTCGAGCATTGAGCTAATGCTGCAGGCACATGAACTTCACTCTGTTCTGGGACCTAACACAGCACAGTCACCACAAGCAAAAGTAAAAAGTACGCCTGATAGAGAGACTTATTGTTTCAAATGCTCCATGCCAGGTTACACTTCTTGCACCTGCTCCAAGTGCTCTACAGCCCTCCAGGGTCTCTCACATCGCACTCGGTCCACTGTGGAGCTATCACATGCACAACCGCCGGACCAAAGCCCCAACACAGATGCTGTGGGAGCTGAAAATTACAATGCTGTGGCGGAGACGGAGCCATTCATTAGAAACCAGGGAAACTTCCAAGGGGGGAGGACATTCCGCAGAGGCAACCCTCCCCCCAATCATTAACTCCGCCTCCCACTCCCTCACCCATCCCTAATAGACAGCCTGTTCTTGGTCATGTGGAAGATCTGACTTCAGAGTCAATATGGAACACCCCACTTAAAGCAAACGTGTGCTTTGAAGGTGCAGCGATAGATGCATCGCTAGATGGATACATTTTTGTGTTTTGCCCATATATCTGGTAAGACGCAGAAATGTCTAGCAGAGGAGGTGGCAGGAAGGGGCTCTGGGATTATGTCCTGTACGTCCTGACGATAGTACCAGACTCTTTCTCCTGGAAATCTGATGCTCGGGACATAGAAGCGGTTTTCCCCGATACGACTCATGGTGTCTACTTCATACTACCCTTCAGCAATCTGTGTGACTGTACCAGGAAACAATTTTATTATTATTATTATTATTTTTATTATTTATTATTAACAATATTATTGGTGACATACAGAGAGAGACAGCGGCTGGTACGCGCCAGCACGCACTGTTTGTGGGGTCGTGCAATCTGAGGCGTGGCAGCGCCTGGCATTGCTGCACCTCGTATCTTCCGCTTGTATTTGAACAGGAAATACGCAGATTCGGTGATTTGAATTACTAAACAGCGATTTTATGTCATTATAGACATTTACTGATCAGACAAATTGTACAATAAATCTTTATTTTATCATCATTTTTATTTTATTTTTACTTCTTGTGTAAACACAGATATCTTTTTTAATGACAATAACACTTTTGGGGAGGCTCAGCCTCCCAATCCATCCATCCATCCATCCATCCATCTTCTTCCGCTTATCCGGGGTCGGGTCGCGGGGGCAGCAGCCTAAGCAGGGAAACCCAGACTTCCCTCCATCCGGCCACTTCCTCTAGCTCTTCCGGGGGGATCCCAAGGCGTTCCCAGGCCAGCCGAGAGACATAGTCTCTCCAGCGTGTCCTGGGTCTTCCCCGTGGTCTCCTCCCGGTGGGACGTGCCCTGAACACCTCACCAGGGAGGCGTTCAGGAGGCATCCTGAATAGATGCCCGAGCCACCTCATCTGGCTCCTCTCAAAGCGGAGGAGCAGCGGCTCTACTCCGAGCTCCTCCCGGATGACTGAGCTTCTCACCCTACCTCTAAGGGAGAGCCCAGCCCCCCCACGGAGGAAGCTCATTTCAGCCGCTAGTACCCGGGATCTCGTTCTTTCGGTCACTACCTAAAGCTCGGTCGACCATAGGTGAGGGTAGGAGAACGAAGATCGACCGGTAAATCAAGAGCTTCGCCTTTGGGCTCAGCTCTCTCTTCACCATGACGGATCGGTGCAGAGTCTGCATCACTGCAGACGCTGCACCGATCCGTCTGTCCCCGCTCAATCCTTACCTCACTCGTGAACAAGACCCCGGCAACCTCAGTCTCTGAGATGGAGGAGCTCAGCCTCCCGAGCCTTTTAAGTGGTGGGGTCCCTAGACCAGGGGCTTGGAGGTCTTTTCTCTTCGGCAAGGTAAGAGAAAAGACCAGAAGCGCTTCATCCACCTGGATTTCTTTTTTGGGAGCTTTGGCAGAGCGTCATCCTCTTTGAGGGAATGGAGCTCCTCCATTTTCTCTGCCTCCCTGCGCCCGTCAAGAAGCTCCTTCTCCATCAACGCCCGCTGCTCAGCAAGCTCTCTCTTGAGGGCCTCCTCCCTCTGGAGGAGCATTTCTGTGAAACGCTTCTCCGTCTTAGAGGCCTCCTCCTGATGATGCTCGCTGGCCTCCTTCAGCAGCCGGTTTGTCTCCAGACAGCTGAGATGCTGAGCTTGGATGGTTTCAAGCACTTCATTGGTGTCACGCAGCTCGTACAAGACGATCGCCCTATAATTGGTTGCTTGACGGTTAGCCTTGACGAGCTGCTTCTCCTTGGCCGCAAGGAAGTGCTTGAGGAGATTGATCACCTCCTCAGTTTGCTCCTGCAGCCTCTTTTCTTCCCTTTCTCTCTGGGAATGCAGGCTCTGGTGAGGAGAAGCAATTTGCTCTTCTTTGCTTGCCGTTGGCCGTCGTTGTATCTGGATCGGTCTGACGTCATCCAGGTCTTTGGCTAAGGAACTTGCCTCCTTTGCTGGTTTGCTAGCAACTAGCCGTCGTAGTATCTGGATCGGTCTGACCTTATCCAGGACCTTGGCTAAGGAACTTGCCTCCTTTGCTGGTTTGCTAGCAACTGGCCGTTGTAGTATCTGGATCGGTCTGACGTCATCCAGGTCCTTGGCTAAGGAACTTGCCTCCTTTGCTGGTTTGCTAGCAGCAACTGGCCGTTGGAGCAGTTGGACGTTCTTCCGTCCCTTTCTGCTTACTTTTTTTTCTTCACCGTCTGAATCCGACGGGATCGTGGCAACAAACCTCTTCTGATTGTATACATACATTGTTTTAATTGTTCTGGAAGTGAACTGGGTCTGACTGAAGGTCTAAACTGTTATTTATAGACAGATATCGGTGAAACATCAAAGTTCCCTTTGATGTCTGTTTTGGATTTGCAGCTTTGATATTGAGCCCTTTTGTGATTGGTCCGTGCTGGTCACAGGTCACATGATATCTTTTTTTATCTACTTGTCTACATTTATGCTCAAAACTGGCATAATACATGGTGTCAGTCAGTGGATTTTTAGTTTCATTAAATAATTTGAACTGTGCACAAGTATTGCATTAAAACAGATAACATATAGTGTATAGTGTAATCATTTATGTTATTTACGTCAGCTTGCTACGGTTAAATATTGATTAAATAGCGGTGACGATTGACGCTTATTTTGAAGTCACTGTCCCCTGCTATGAGCTGTGAACGGAGAAACACTCGTTACAAGCCAACATCAACTCAGCTCCGCTCACAACACAAGAGAATCGTTCAATGAGTCGTTCACCCCTCCCTCCCTGCAGCACGTACGAATCACTGAGTCGATGCTCACATATGAGTCACCGAGTCAGAACTCATTAAGAGACTAAAGTAAAACATATATTTAGTCGTCTACTGTTTATTCTGAAGGTAAACGTTCGTGTCCGGACTGGCTATTGCTGCTGCAGTTACTATAATTCAGTGGTTCTTAACCGTGTTGGAGGTACTGAACCGCACCGGTTTCATATGCACATTCACTGCCGTAAAGTGATGCAGCTGCTAAAAACTAGAACAACTACCGGTATAAGAGAAAATGTATGGACAGTATTCTTAGTTCGTTTTATTGTCTAAAAGTCATAATAAAGCATATCTGAACTTATTTAACTATTTCAAAACAATATTCTTCTATAGTAAAAAAAAAAGTATTGTAAATTTTGAAAATCATTTCAAAACAACTGAAGACATGAAAATCAGAATCAGCTCTTTTGGACAAGTTTGTGACCTCGAAAAAGAAGTTCTGCTCCAGTCCTACTTTCTCAAAAAATGCACGGTGTTGGGAGTATTGCAAAAATAAAAGATGGACTAAAAGTAACAATTAAAAATATAAGAAGTTCCATATTTATGGAATGGGATGTAAAATCCAATCTCCTTACAAGTGCTCCTTCCTCCTTTAAAAGCCTTCCTATACACATATGCTCCCATCCCTGTCACCATCACACTTTCATTATTGCACAGGAGCCATGAACAGTGACTCCGCCCGCAACGACCCATAATGCAACGGCCACAGCCTCTCCCAAACGCAGCAGACCACCAGTACTGCACAAAAGCCGCCAAGCCACTGATGCATGAACCTCACTAAAAAGTGACGAGTCACCACGATCACAATAAAGCTCCGCTTCAGTACCACCGCGACACTTCTCAATATCTACTTACAGTTATTTACACAAGATACCACCATGAACAGAGTTAGATCCACCCCATCCCCTCTTTTAGCACCAAGAAGTTGTAGAGCAACACAGTTTCGACTCTCTCAATGCCGTACATTGAGACAATAAATGTGTCACTGTTCTTCCTCGTTCTTATACTGTGACAACAGACATTCTTTTAATAGGTTCTAAACGTGCTGATGTTTCTGCCCTTTTGAATGTGGGTCCTTAATCTATTCCACAGTTGGACCCCCCCACAAACTGAAATACACCAGCCGGACTCTAAAGTTGCCACCTTCTCCGATATTGTACTGACTTTCATTTTTACAAAATAGATTTTGAATATTACATGGAAATACAATTTTTTTGTCAGCTTTGTATAAAAAGCAGTGCAGCGTTCAACTTGACCATGTCGGACGATTTTAATATTCTGGATTTTAAGAGTAAAAATCCTTTAGAAGGGGAAGGATTAAATAAGTACATACTTCTTCCTACTCCATTTCGCTCATGTAAATTGCAGTTAGTGCATTATGGCTATTATTTATTATTTGAGTTATTATTGTTAATTAATATTACATGTGCCCTTTGATACACGTGTTAGTGTGTGGTTGTTTCAAGGGGCCCGTTATTCTAGGGTGAAAATTCGATTTCATTGTGTGTGTCAGCAGATGATGATTAATAAAAGCATTTCATTTCATGTGCTGCGTGTGTGTGAATATGTCTTTATATATGTATGTACAGTATATATATGCATTTATGTACATGTGCAGCACGGTCTGAAAGTGTAAACAGTTGTATATGGGTATCCAAATGCTACGATGAGGGAACAGCGGGAAAATGCCGCCAAGTGGCTGAACGGAACATTTCCTGTGTGTGAGCTCAACTGCGGATGCTTTATATCAAACCATCTGGTTG
Organism: Brachionichthys hirsutus; assembly: GCF_040956055.1. Taxonomy (NCBI): domain Eukaryota; kingdom Metazoa; phylum Chordata; class Actinopteri; order Lophiiformes; family Brachionichthyidae; genus Brachionichthys; species Brachionichthys hirsutus. The sequence continues at coordinate 15,610,224 of NC_090899.1, read as the reverse complement.
GATCTGCCAGCTGTATTCACGTCCGAGTGTCCAAAAAATATATTTTACTAGCAGTTCTACGTGAAAATGCATAAACAAGAAGGATGATGATGACAAAAGACAAAAAAAAATTAATTAAAGCTGCGAGCAGCCTTGAGAGGTTCCTCGAACCCGGCGTACATTGGGGTACGCGCTTATTTGCAATCCACAAATGTCAGAAACACGCGTACGTCCTCTACGTGACCCTGATGAAGCGTGTCAAGTTTGGGACCAATCGGACAATGTATGCTCCTGTTCCTGTAGGTGGTGCTGAGACTATCACCGTCAATGGCATGTACTCGAGTTCAGGTCTGGACTCTTATCCAGCGTGTGAAATTTGGAGACGGTCGGACCGTGTAAAGTGAAGCTCCAACAGCCACGCACGTCACGCCAAAACATCAAAGTTCGCAAGGCCACCACGGCAACAGCGATTGGCGAAAACACAAAAGCTTCGCAATTTAGCGTCGTCAATGAGTCGAGAGGCCGTCGCCCAACTTTGAGATCGATATCTCGAAACCTCTGGGAGGAGTATCGCAAAGTTCGAGACCTCTAAAATGGTAAAATGGCACATTCAAACGTGGCCTGTGACCTCATCGTTTAATCGATCAAAAATCCCTTCGCAATTTAACGTTGCGGGTACTTGGCGATCACGTCATCCGAATTCGACGCGAATCCGATAAAGCGTCTGGGAGGAGTTCGTCAAAGTATGCCAAAAAAACTTACATAATCCAATATGGCCGACATCCGGGTGGGCGGGGCTACAGAAAGCCAATTACAAATATGTCTGGAAGGACAATTTGGACGTTACCCCCAAATTTCGTGACTATCGGACAAACTACGTTCAAACTACGGCCTCCCGTGCGTTAGGGGGCGCTCTGGAGCCCCCGAAACACGCCAAGAGCAATCGCTTTACGAGCCGGTCAAGTTGGGAGATGTCCGTCTCCTGACCGATTTTCAAGAGTTTTCGCGTATGTTGAGGGGGTCAAAGCTACGCTACAAGGGAAAAACAATCAAGGGGGCGCCAAAGAGCCAATATGCGACGTAACATTAAAATTACACAATCAAATCCTCGTAAGTACCGTTGCGAACCCGCACGTAAAGTTTCGTGGGTTTTCGTCGATCCTAAAGTCCTCAAAAACGCGTTCGTACATTTCAAATTTTCGCACGCCGTCCAAGATGGCTGACTTCCTGTCTGCGTATAAAATCTCAAAAATATTTACTAGCCTCGGGACCCCCAGAGGTACGACGTACTCGGATTTCGCGACGATCCGAGCACCTTTTCGGAGAAAAGCCGACTTCAGGTGGCGCTATGGAGCCCCCAATCCATATACAATTCCAATCAAATTCCAGATTTAGAAACTAGACACCAGATGTGACACTCCTATATGGTTTCGACACCTCTAGGTGCCCGGGAAGTGCCTCAAAAAGCCATTTGAAAATAATAATAATAATAATAATAATAATAATAATTAAAGCTGCGAGCAGCCTTAAGAGGTTCCTCGAACCCGGCGTACGTTGGGGTACGCGCTTATTCGCAATCCACAAATGTCAGAAACACGCGTACGTCCTCTAGACGTGACCTTGATGAAGCGTGTCAAGTTTGGGACCGATCGGACAATGTATGCTCCTGTTCCTGTAGGTGGCGCTGAGACTATCACCGTCAATGGCATGTACTCGAGTTCAGGTCTGGACTCTCATCCAGCGAGTGAAATTTGGAGACGGTCGGACCGTGTAAAGTGAAGCTCCAACAGCCACGCACGTCACGCCAAAACATCAAAGTTCGCAAGGCCGCCACGGCAACAGCAATTGGCGAAAACACAAAAGCTTCGCAATTTAGCGTCGTCAATGAGTCGAGAGGCCGTCGCCCGACTTTGAGATCGATATCTCGAAACCTCTGGGAGGAGTATCGCAAAGTTCGAGACCTCTAAAATGGTAAAATGGCACATTCAAACGTGGCCTGTGACCTCATCGTTCGATCGATCAAAAATCCCTTCGCAATTTAACGTCGCGGGTACTTGGCGATTACGTCACCCGAATTCGACGCAAATCCGATAAAGCGTCTGGGAGGAGTTCGTTAAAGTATGGCAAAAAACGTACAAAATTCAATATGGCCGACATCCGGGTGGGCGGTGCTACAGAAAGCCAATTACAAATATGTCTGGAATGAGGATTTGGACGTTCTCACCAAATTTCGTGACTATCGGACAAACTACATTCAAACTATGGCCTCCGTTGCGTTAGGGGGCGCTCTGGAGCCCCAGAAACACGCCGAGAGCAATCGCTTTACGAGCAGGTCAAGTTGGCCGATGTCCGTCTCCTGACCGATTTTCAAGAGTTTTCGCGTATGTTGAGGGGGTCAAAGCTACGCTACAAGGGAAAAAAAACAAGGGGGCGCCAAAGAGCCAATATGCAACCAAAAGTTAAAATTACACAATCAAATTCTCGGAAGTACCGTTGCGAACCTGCGCGTAACGTTTTGTGGGTTTTCGTTGATGCTAAAGTCCTCAAAAACGCGTTCGTACATTTCAAATCTTCGCACGCCGTCCAAGATGGCTGACTTCCTGTTTGCGTAAAAATTTTCAAAAATATTTTCCTGGCTCGAGACCCCCAGAGGTACAACATACTCGGATTTCGTGACGATCCGAGTACCTTTCCAGAGAAAAACCACCCTTAGGTGGCGCTATGGAGCCCGAAGGCAATATCAAATTCCAGATTTAGAAACTAGACACCAGATGTGACACTCCTATATAGTTTCGACACATCTAGGTGCCCGGGAAGTGCCTCAAAAAGGCATTCGCAAATAATAATAATAATTTCTGCAAAAACAATAGGTTCCTTGAACCTCCGTTCTCGGAACCTAATAAATACAACTTAAACAAAACTAAATATACATTACAACCAAAAAAGGAATAGGCAGAAGCAAAGCTTATTGAAGCCTATCCTACAATACAGACAATTAGATTGGCTTTACATATCAAATGATTATTTATAGACACTTTTCATATTCATTAATTATTTCACACTTGAGACATCATTTGAATTTTGATAACAAAATACTTCCACGGACAAGGTGGTAAGCATTTCGGAGGTCTAGCTTGGTGAAAATGGTCGCCTGACTAAGTGACCCGAATGCTGAGTCTATGAGGGGAAGGGGGTATTTGTTGCGCACGGTGATAGCGTTAAGGCCACGGTAATCGATACAGGGGCGCAAGCTCTTGTCCTTTTTCTCAACGAAGAAAAATCACACCCCGACCGGAGAGGAGGACGGACGGATGATGCCTGCTGCCATGGAGTCGGTTACGTATGTCTCCATGGCCTCCCTCTGGCTTGGAGATATTAAACAGCCTCTGCGAAGGGAGAGGTGAGCCAGGGAGCAGATCTATAGCACAATCATAGGGTCGGTGAGGCGGCAGCTCCAGAGCGCGGGTCTTGCTAAAGGCCTCACGGAGGACGTGATACACCGTCGGAACATTGGATAGATCGGACGGCGGCGGAGTGGACGGAGGGGTGCGACCGGAGTGATGGATGGCTGACCGGAGACAGTGCGAGTGGCAATAAACGCTCCAATTGGCTACCGACCCGGTGGACCAGTCTATGTGGGGATTGTGCATCTGTAACCAGGGGAGTCCGAGCACCAACGGAGCAGAGGGTGACGAGAAAACATACAAAGAAAGGACCTCAATGTGGTTTCCTGACAACCGGAGGGTGACAGGGGCTGTGCGGTGTGTGACCTTGGATAGGCGCTTCCCATCCAACGCCAGGACGTCCATGGAACTAGCAAGTGTCACTAGAGGGATGCCGGCTTGGGTACAGAGTTCAGAGTCAATAAAGTTATCGTCTGACCCACTGTCGATCAGAACGTGCACCGGAACAGAATCATGCAGAATGCGGATTGTACCTCGAATTATAACGCCGCTGACTGTGTGGAGGGAGGACGCCGCCCGGTTCAGAAGGGCTCGTCCCACGGCTGGTGGAGTGGCGCTTCTGGGCCGTATGGGGCAGGAGGCGAGGTAGTGACCCTGTTCACCACAGTAGAGGCACAGGTGCTGCTGAAGGCGACGCTGACGCTCCACCCTAGAGAGGCTGGTTCTACCCAGCTGCATTGGCTCCTCGCCAACGCCGGGAGAAGGGGTGGCAGCAGCCGGTTCCGGGGGAATGAAGGCACTCAAGTCGGGCCTCCTTAAGTGCCGGGGGCCCATGGATCCACGAACACCCCGGGTCTCAGTGCGCTTGCGGCGTCTCTCTCTGAGGCGGTCGTCCAGACGGATAGCGAGTGCCACCAATTCCTCCAGTGAACTGGTTTTGTCCCGTGCCGCCAACTCGTCTCGTATGTCATCGTTTATGCACCTTAAAAAAACTGTCCCCACCCGCTCTCCGCCGCAGTAACACGGAAGTCTACCGAGAAATGGGCGACAGAGGCGGAGCCCTGTCGAAGGGAGAGGAGGCGGCTGCCGGCTTCCCTGCTACAAACACGGTGGTTGAATACCTTCCGCATCTCGGCCAGGAATAACGGGTATGAGTCAAGGAAGGCCGCACCGCTGGAATGGGCGGCGGCCCGGTCAGAGAGGAGACTTATCAGGAATGCGATCTTGGCGCTATGGGTGCGGTACGTCGCTGGCTGGTGATCAAAAATCAAGAAACACTGCAGCAGGAACTGCGCGCATTTCCCCGGTTCCCCGGCGTATCTCTCCGGCGTGGGAATATGCGGCTCGCGAGAGAACGCGGGCGGAGGGATCCCCGCTGCGGCCCCGGCAACGCGTTCGACTCGGCCGTCTACTTGTGCTACGGGTGGAGTTGCGCTGGTCCAGGGCGTCAGCGAGACCCCTGAGGGAGGCATCGTGCTGCCCGACTAGGAGACCCTGGCTAGAAAGGGCTTGACGCATCCGATCGTTCTCTGCCTGCGGGATCCATATTGCTGGTCGGACTATTACTGTTGCGGACTGGAGCGAGGGGACCCCAGGGAACAGAGGACGGAGACGGGGTGAACGCTGAACTTGTATTTTAGTGAGACTCGTCAGAAAGCTCAATGTCCTGAAGCTGTACACAGGATAGCGGGTCGGCCGGAGCCCAACGAAAATAACTGGGTAACAAAAAGACACAGCCGAGAAGGAGAAACCAAAAAGCCAGCTCTAATACAAATCGCTCACAACAAAAGGAAAACGCTGCGCACGACCTGGGCACACGGATCAGCTGCGGTCGGCAAGGCGAGGCGAGGCGAGACACAGGGACGGGGAGCGGCAGAACGACGTGATCCAAAGAATAGTCCGACAGGGAAGAGCGGGCGGAGCAGGGTTTATGATGGCTGGTGGTAATCTGCCTCAATCCGCCTCAGGTGTGTCCGGGGTGACCGCAGCCAATCCGCACGCCGCAGGTCCTGGAGTGAGAGGCAGACACAGGTGTGCGTAATAAGGCAAATCATGAAGTGCAGCAACATGACCCTCACACTGGGATTAGAACCACTCATTTACTGACCACTGGACGACCCACTCTACCAGCTGAGCCCGTGCTAAGCTAGTTGGCTCTCTAGATAGCCGCTATGGCACCAGTTATATTTATTTAATTATTTTCCTTGAGGCCAGATTGGTAGGATTCCCAGCAGGATAAGTCCGACTCATACATGCTTTTCAGGAATTACCCTTTATACTTCTGCGTTGAGTTGGTGTCTCATCCAGGGTGTACCCTGTAGCCAGCTGGGATAGGCTTCAGCAGACCTGTGACCGAAAGGTGGATAATCATCCGATGGCAAGGCGATTGCGACTGTTTCGTCTTCAAGAAGCTGAATGATTGGCCGTTTCTGCAACATACCGAGATCGTCCCTGCTTCAGCCTGCCAACGTGTGCTCATATTCCGAGCGTGCCCAGGAAAGCATTGTCATGGGAAGGATGGTATTCAAACCAAAGAAAGCTTCTTGACATCTTTAGTTTCATCTTAAATGCTGCCTAACAAAGTTACAATGACTATAGTGGATTTTATTTGTTTGCATTTTGTAGATTTACTATAAAGGAATAGTTACACATTATCATTGACACAAAATCATGACATAATCTCGACTGGGTCCCTCCAGGAAGCCAAAAGCATGGAACTGAATAGTCTAATGAATAAATGCGATGGAGGTTTCGTAGAATGCCTTCATGGGATTATCGACTTCGGTTGATAACAAGTGTTTTATGCAGCAGATAAAGGGTGGAAGCTACAGACTCCAGTGTGTACATGTTGCTACAGGACCTGACGTCATGCTGTGATGTTCTGTGTTCTGCCAATCACATGCTCTGTCTGCGCGCATGCGCATTGTTGTACGGAAGCTGCAGCGCGCTTAAAACAGCGGACCTGATAAAGAAGCCTGTTAAGTGTTCCTGTGTCCATCATTCTTTTATCTGTCAGCACCGACACGAACATGGTGTCAGAAGTGGGATCTATCAGTGGTCCACCATAGTTTGTGTTGCTATACGGACGGCTGCCGATATTCATATCCGAAGCAGACGGATCGCCCGACGGCGTGACCACAGTAGCAATGGCGGCCGCCATACCGCCGCCGTCTCCGATGAGCTTTGCGGGTGACTGGAGCGCCAATTGGGATATTTTTCATGCCGAATTTGAGGATTATATTCTTGTGACCGGAATAGCGGAGAAAGATGAGAGGATACAGGCTGCAACGCTCCGTAGCGTTCTGGGCAGTGAATGCAGGCATGTGTACCGGCACAACCTCAACCTCTCGGCGGAGCAGAGGGAGGATCCCGCAGCAACACTGGACGCACTGGAGAGGTACTTCAAGCCGGCAAGAGACGAAAGATACTTGTTTGGATGTTGCAAACAAGAGGAGAGCGAGTCAATAGATGCCTTTGTGACCAGGCTGAGGGAGAAAGCATCAACGTGTGAGCACGGTGCTTTAAAAGACGAAATGATACGTGACAAAATAGTGCTGGGCATTGGACATGAGAGCACCAGACGAAGACTTTTAAGAGAAAAAGACCTCAACCTAGTCACCGCCATTGAGATGTGTCGTGCTGCAGAGCAGACAGACATTAGGATTCGAGTGATGGAAGCAGCCGGGACACACTCAATGCTCACGGAAACTGTTCACGCTGCTTCCAAACAACCAGCCAAACAGTTTAAAGCAAGACAGAATGATTCAAACAGAGCAGCAGAACACAACTGCAGGTATTGTGGACAGGCCCACATGAGAGGCAGGGCTGCTGCGACGGTTGTTAGATGAAAACACTCCCTGGCATTGGCTGCCCAAACATGATGCAGCAATTCGAGAGCTTAAGTCGCTGGCCACAACTATGCCAGTGCTTCGTTACTATGACGTTAGTAAGCCTGGAACTATCTGGAGCGATGCTAGTCAGAGCGGGCTTGGCTGTTGTCTCATGCAGGAGGGACAGCCTATTGCATTTGCTTCACGCGCGCTTACGACAACTGAACAAAATTATGCACAGATTGAAAAAGAATGCCTCAGCATTGTCTTTGCATAGATTCCACTATTATTTGTACGGCCGCAGTGCTATTACAGCAGAAACTGACCACAAGCCCCTGATTTCAATATTCAGCAAGCCTCTCCTCAGCGCTCCAAAAAGACTTCCAGGTATGCTAATGACTCTCCAAAATTACAGTCTCTGTGTAGTATACAAACCTGGTCAAGAAATGTTCATTAGTGACACCCTCAGCAGGGCAACAACAGGCTGCACAGGCAAAGGAACCTTTTACCAGCAGCAGGCGATCTGCTTTCTGGAGGGGTTCCAGGAGGACCTGCAGCATGTGAACCAAGCAGATTACCTCAACGTAACGGGCCAGCGCCTGGAGCAAATAAAGCAGGCCACGGAAAGAGACGAGGGTTTGCAGAGACTGAGATCCATCGTAATGGTAGGCTGGCCGGATCTCAAAGAGCAGGTGATCATTATCAGGGGATACTGGCCCTATCGGGATGAAGTCAGCGTTCAAAACGGGATTGTGTTCCGGTGTCAGAGAGTCATTATTCCCAAAGCACTGCGCCCAGAGATGCTAGCACGTATACACTCTAGTCATATAGGGGGAGAGGCGTGTTATCGGCAGGCTTGTGAAACGCTCTACTGGCCCAACATGCATGCAGAAATCAAGGACTTTGTCAGCACATGCACAACATGCAATGAGTATGCACACAGCCAACGAAAAGAGAAAATGCTGCCCCATCCGCTCCCTACAAGGCCATGGCAGATAGTGAGCATGGACCTCTTCAGTCATGGGCGCATGGATTATCTACTCATTGCCGATCACTATTCTGACTTTTGGGAGATTGAGCTCCTCCCTGATCTGTCTGCAGGGACAGTAATTTAATGCTGTAAAGCTCAGTTTGCGAGGCATGGACAGCCAGACAGGGTCATCACAGACAGTGGCCCTCAGTTTACCTCGGCATTGCCCGTTTTGCCTCAGAGTGGGAGTTTGGGCACTTGATGTCTTCTCCATGGCACCCCAAAGCAAATGGAAAGGCAGAATCACGGAGAAGTTACAGCACAGAAGGCAGCTCTCCAAATCCTTCTATGACCGGTCAGCGCGGGTCTTGCCCGAGCTAGAGGTGGGAGAGACTGTCTGATGAAGCCTCTTCCGGGTGACGCCTCACGTATCTGGAAAGCTGGAACATGTCTCAGCAAAGTTGCCCCCAGGTCTTACCTCGTGGACATTGATGGTTCTGTTTATCGACGCAACAGGGTGGACCTTAGAGTTGCAGAGTTAGGGGCTGTTCCGCGGTATGGGGACTGCGAGTTTGTACCTGCTGTCAGTCCCGGGAAGGGTGAGATGGTTGGCTCACCTACTGTGACCGGGTCAAGCCCGGATAGACCCTCAACGGGGCCTCCAGCTGCTTCCACACCCGCCGCCTGCTCTGGCACAGGTTTGGGGGAGGGTCTGAGGCGCACCAGGGCAGGACGCCTTTCAAAGCCACCAAAAAGACTGAACTGGTGATCTCTCTGAACTTAAGGGCCACATTGTGTTTATTGTTTGTTAGGCCGATAGTATTATGTTCATGTTCATAGTAGTTATATGAACATGCACCTTCCGCATTTAGAAGATTCCACCTCCACAAGAGTATAAAGTCCTCAAAAAGACCTGCACTCCTCTTCCTGCTCACCTGAAATGTACACCACAATGGCCGTGTCATCACAGTACTTCTGCAGGTAGTACTATTGCAGGTAGTCGGTGCTGTACGATGTGAAGGAGAAAGGTGCTACTCACCATGGTCTGTGAGACACAGTCCTTCAGTTTGATGTGCTGTGGTCTCTCTGAGGTAAGCAGTTATCAACCCTACTAAAGGGGCACCACCTGTAGCTCCATCATCTTCTTCCTCCAAACCAGTAGTTGATGTGTTGAATGCATTGTACGAGTCAAAGAAGGTCATCCTCACCACACCGTTGCCATGGTCAAGGTGAGAATAGGCTTGATGATGCATGTAGGCGATGGCGTCTTCCACTCCAACCCACTCCCTGTTGCTGGACTGCAGAAGGTCCAGCATGTGGGAGGCCTGTTGTCCCAGAAGCTGAAGCACCAGCCGGGCCAGGAGCTTCATCACATGTGATGTGAAAATCATTTAGCTCCTTGACACAGGCCTCGTTTGGAACTGAAACCAGGCACCATGTCTTCCACAGGTCCAGCACCTTCCCCACTATCAGATTCAGGTTTAATAGATCCTTTAGCCCAGGGGCGTCAAACATACGCCCCGTGGGCCGGAACCGGCCCGCAAGGAGGTTTTGTCAGGCCCGCAGGATGAATTTTGGGGTGGAAAAAAAATTTTTTAAAGTATTTTTTTTTTTATTAAATGATTTTCAAGAATTATTTGCTAGGGGGCGCACTGTTTTGGTCAGAGTAGAAGACACCCCGCATCACTGAGACAGGCCAAACAGCATATGGTAGCTGACTCTGTGGGAGATCCTGCTCATGTCCCCTGCCTGAGAGACGTGCGTGTGACGAGACCCGATGCGCACGTGAAACGGGACAAAGACCAGTGTATTGGCAGTAAACTAATTCCTAAGTATAATGACAATTACATAATCGATAATTGTAAGAGCGATCAAATAATCATTAAGTGGCGATTAAACAATGCTAAGTAACTTTGACCTACAGGGACGGTAGTAGGAAAACAACTGTCTGCAAAGGTGTGAAAAAACACAATGTTCCTTTCCACTCGCTAATTAACCGTCTGCAAAGGTGTGACAAGACGAAAAAACAATGTTGCTAGACAGGAAGTACGCTTCAACGAAAGACCCTCGTATGCAGCTAAGTTTTGTGGTAAAGGTTTATGGACTGCATCTCCGTATTGATACTTAGAATTTATGACTTCCTCCCATATTGTTACTTAGAATTTCCCTTGTACAACGCCTGTTTCCTGTTCTAAGAATGAAAGAATGGGTGCCTATATAAGCAAGATGTTTTCACTCTTCTTGGCTTCACTCAGCCAACCCTTTTGCTTGGATGTCTGAAGCCCAAAGCTTTGATAAAACAATTTAAGACCAAACCACATGATCATGTGTCTTTATTATACAATTAGTTAAAAGAACAAAAAAACTGCCAACACAACTTGGTGTCAGAAGTGGGATTCCCTGGCTGGTCGCCGGAGCCTGGGTGAACAGTGAAGGCCACCAGATCTGTAGCAGGTCTGCCTCTGAGTCCGATCAGTGTTACGGAAGGAGGACTGTTCACGCTGACTTCTGGTCGCCACCACGGGTCTAAATAAAAGAAAAAGGACGCCTCCAACAACTTACTGGTAAGAAAAATTTAATGTTTACACTTGTTAACTGCTTTCCATCTTTCCTCAGAATAATTGGTAGGGAATTGATGTCCAGACGAAATGCCCGTGTTTCAGGATTCCAAGTGATAAGTCCCCCGGGGCCTCTGAGTGAGAAAGGGGAAACGTCAGCATGCTCGTTACGCACACAAAGTGGTAGCTGGAGACAGAGGTACTGTTCGCCCGAGGTATTCTGATTAGGTACTGAGTATCTGGCCGAGCACCGCGCTCTTTGCTGACGGCCACTAGAGACGTCTAGGTGGTTATTGTGTATTGCTCGCCCGAGATATTCTGATTAGGTATTGGATATCTGGCCGAGGCAAACCGCCGGAGACGGGATCTTCAGGCGGCAAACAAATAAAGGATGCTGATGATCGGGTGGTCTGGACATCTACACTAATAGTCGACGTGCAAAGGAAATACGGTAAGGAAAGTGCTATCTGTCTTCCACATTTTGTATCTCGGCATGGCTTCCCGAACACTGGGAGCCTGAGTAGTCGCCAACTGGCCATTTTAAGAAGTAAGGTTGACCTGGAGAAAACTGTACTGCTCCAGAAGAATTCGGTAAAGACAGCTGAACTGGCTGCATGGGAGGAACGTAATAAATGCCTTAAGATGTGGGAGACAGAGAGCCGCCTCCGTACTGAAAAAGTAAACCAAAGGAAACATGGAAAGCAGAATTAAAAGTGAATGATCAGGTAGCCAGTATTACCGAGGCAACCCCTAATCAAATCAATCTCGATTGTAAACCGGCAGTCTCTATTCCCCCACCTTGTTCTAAGAACAATCCCTTTCTTCCTCTCCTCTCTTCTCCTCTGTATCCGAGTTTGGCACAAGCGGGTCCCTCTGGGCCAGCACCGATGGAGGACTGGTTCCCACCTCCGCGCCGCCAAAGGCCGACAGCACCTCCATCCACGGCTGCTCCACTGCCCCGTCTGCATCCTCCACCTGGCCTGCGACCCCCCCCCCCCCCCCCCCCTTCAAGCCTACGTTCACACCAGTCTCATCGGGAGATGGGCTAATAACTAACTGCTTGCGTGTGTGCGTCACGCCAAACATGCTGAAGCACAAGAAACTGAAGAAAAAAAGAAGAAAACAGACAGGGGGGAGCTGCATCTGCTTTGACCACACTGGATGTCCTGCAGTCGTCCAACGCTGCACTGACCGCCATGCTCCAGACCAACATCCCTCCTTCAAGGGGACGCGGACCCCGGAGGGGCCCTCCTTTCAGTGATAACAGAAAGAGGGACTTCACCCCTTTTCCCCCTCCGGCCCATGGCTCTGATGTCTGCCTCCGATGTGGAAACTTGGACACTGGGCTGCTGACTGTCCCCACCGACGGTGGAATGAGGGGAGAAATGACCGCCAACGGTTCCGAGGTGATGGTTTAGGCTGTGGCGGACGTGGAGGTGGCCAGGGATCCTTCGCTGCTGGCTCCGACTGACTGACCGTCGAACAGCCCTCGGACAGTGAGATGCACACACACACACACACATTAGCATCGCCGGTTAAACCCCAGCCACCTGCGAATGCTACTGATGATGTTCATAACCCTTATGCCTTTTTAAGACAGGCACAATTACTCTTCTTGTTAATGACGTCGCTGTTCCCTTCCTAGTCGATTCTGGTGCCACCCATTCCCTCATCCGCTCTGATGCAGGTGTTCCTCTAGTTCCTAATGGGAAAATGAATAGCTTCCTCAGTGCTTCTGGTTCTGTCACCTCTGAGCCTCTATCCCAACCGGCTCTTTGTATTTGGCCCGTAGATTATGTTGCTGTCACGGTCCCTCACAGTTTTGTCATGTCCACATTATGCCCCATCAATCTCTTGGGCCGTGATCTTATGACTCAATTCTGTATGGTTCTTACATGTACCCCTGATGGCGTCGCCATAACGCGCACGCGCCCTGACTGTCCTGACTACGACTCTGCCGTTGTGCTTACCGACCTTCCTGACCCTTCCTGTTTGCTGAATGCATGTTCCTTGTTTGTATACAACTGGTCGTTGAATGAACCTGATGGTCAGGTCCTGTTGGACTCTGTCATGCCCTTCGTTGACACAACACATTATGTCATGTCCGCCTCTGCCCTGCATTGCACCACACATGTGTCTCATGGTCCGGACCTAGACTTTGAAGAATTTTTTTTTTTGATGATGATGCTGTCATCCCTGCCGTACTTTCGGTGACTGATGTGTTCTTTAATTCTCTGTTCACCGCGGTTGCGGTGAATCTCAACCCTGTTCAGCTTAAGTTTTTTGATGTCGCCTTTTCTTTTCCTCACATCTCAGTGTCAAGACATGAGGGCCTTCACTGGAAGGACTTGGGCCTCTTTGTGAACACTGCTGTGGCAGCCACTGTCTGGTCAACTCCAAATGCCAGTGGTGTCCGTTTCTCCGCCTCCTGCCACACATTCAGGTTTCCTTTGTCTGCCTGTGTCTCTTCTCTGAGGACTGTCACGCTCTCCACAGATGTTTCTCCTGCTCTCCTCTGTCCTGCTGTGGATTCTCTGAGTGTGCCTCCTCTTCTCTCTCGGGTCCCCCCCTCCCTCTGGGTGCCCATAAACGTGATGGAGGCCTGATGAAGAACTGTCAGCCTGTTTCCCTCATCCCTGAATCCTCTTTCCACCCCAGGCGTTGCCAGTATCCCCTCCGGAAGGAAGGAGAACAGGGTGTCACACCTGTTTATGATTCCCTTTTAGATGCTGGTATCATTGTTCCCTTCCCTGATTCTCCTGTTCAAACCCCCATCTTTCCTGTCAAAAAGAGCCGCCCACCTGGCCAACCCACAGAATGGAGTTTCGTTCAGGACCTGCAGGCGGTCAACGCTGCTATCTCCCCTCCCACCGCCCAAGTCCCACACCCATATGTCATTCTCTCCCTGATTCCCTCTGGCTCTTCCTGGTTTTTTTGTTATGTCAATGCGCGCGCCGATGCAGCTGCTAAAGCTGCAGCCTTTCACACCCCGCACGCCCCTTGTCCTTCCTCTGCTTCCTTCCTCCTGTCTGCCCCCCCCCCCCTCTGACTCTGTGGTTTGCCTTTCTGATGTCTCTCAGTTTGTTACCCCTGCAGACATTTCCGTCTGGCGCTCTGCAGGGGCTTCTCTTGTAGATGATGTTTGGCTCGGCCCTGTTGGGAAGCCGTGCCTCCCTCGGTCCCTGTTTTTGCCCTATGCTAAGTTGACCCATGGGTTGGACCATGTGTCAAAAGGGGGAATGACTCTGGCCATACAGCAGCATTGGTTCACAAAGGGGTTCAACATGTTTGCTTCTAAGTTTTGTACTAACTGTTTAATTTGTGCGCAACACAATGTTGGACGGACGCGTCCATTAACTCGCCAAGCAGCCCATCCGACACCACAGAGACCCTTCCAACATTTAATGATGGATTTTGTGGAACTCTCTCCATGTGAAGGGAAGAAACACTGCTTGGTTATTGTTGACATGTTTTCAAAATGGGTTGAAGCCTTTCATACCAAGCACCAATCTGCATCGGCAGTAGCGAAAGCTTTAATCATTGACATCATTCCACGATGGGGGATCCCTGAACTGATCTCCTCAGACAACGGTTCACACTTTGCTAACAAAATACTTTCAGACCTCAAAACGGCATTTTGAAATCAAAGCTGGTAAAATGCTGTGCTGAGACTGGACTTTCCTGGATCAAAAGTTTGCCTCTTGTCCTGATGCAAATGAGGCTCAGAGTTAGACATAAGACATTCCGTTTGGACAACCTCCAAACACAGGGTTAACGCCCAATTCGACTGCTCCTTGGCCGACTGCCTTGCTTGACGATTCAATGATCCGATACTGCATTACCCTCACACAGGTGTTGACTAGAACCCGAGAGAGAGTTGGAGCTGCCCTCTCCAAGGCTGCTGACACGCCGCTCCACCCTATCCTGCCTGGTGACTTCGTATTGGTTGCAGAACGACCAACGTGGGTCCACGCCACTCACTGCAAACTCCTGCCCCACGCACCATCGCTACCAGATGTTCCAGCTGTGTCCCCTCCACCTCACCACGACCGACTCAACATCGCTGGCCGCCATCCCGGAGGAGACGACTGCAGAGGTTCTACTCGACTCCGACCGGGATCTGCCCTGCCCTCCGAGCCCGTTGTTGCCAGAGACCTCCTAGACGCAGGACTTCCAGATCATCGCTCCTCCTGGTGTTCGTGTTCCCGGTTCCTGCTGCCTGGGCAACTCCAGGATGCCTCCAATGTCCGCTGCTACGTTGGTCACTGTTAAACGGCCAACATCCTGTAAGAAGAGGTTTCTCCGCTGGTTTCCCTGTTCATCGCTATGGCGTTGCTGATCCTGGTACCCCTCCTTTGGGTTATCCTCCGCCCACGTCCATCTCCCCCACCCCCTGTGCACACCACCCTTCCTGATGCAGCTGCTTTTCGACCTCCTGCCCCTGCTCATCACTCTCGCCAACTTCGTTGGGCAGGAGAAGGACCACACCACGACGATACAGGACCTTATAATCATCATTTCATGCATAACTCCTGGTACCGATATTCTGTCTTTCAGGCGAAACAACATCATCGTTCCAATTGTTATGTGTGCTCATGGTTTCCTTTTTCGGCTTCACAACCTCGCCTGACAGCTCTGCCTTTTCCCAGTGTGAAGGTGTCTGAGTGCTTTGCTTATCTCAGTGCTTCCGTACACTATAAGGCCGAGAGAAACCGTCTTAAGTGTCCTACTAACATCTATTCTGTCCTGAACGACCACCTAGGTGACAGCAATGTCGCTTCCCCACCACGTTTCGCATCCTACAACAGATCTCGCCCTTTCCCTGTCTGTTATGTTGGCTGGGGTACGAAGCCCGTTGGCTCCTTACCACCATATATGTGTGCTACTGTACGTGCTGCTGAGATTGACCTTCTCCATCCCTGTGCATGCAACGAGTCCCTTGAGCCCCTTGCCCGTGGTGATTGGGGAAGATGTATGACCCGGCTTATGCATGACCACTCTGTCCACTTTGAATCCCGCTGGGGTTCTTTTAAACTATGTCACCCTTGTCTGAGTGTTTTGCTACCTTTTCCCCGTTTCCCGCGGCTGAATGGTCATTTTTCTTGTGTGACGCTTTCTTCTTCTCGACTATTTTACTTGTCTTCTTGGCTAACCATTTGTCTTTCTGTTTCTGTCCTTGTCTCTATTTACCCGCCTTACATATATATAATCATGAGCTTACATGTTTGAATTGTCTATGATTCACAAAAACAACGCGCCTATTTGTATATCTCACTGCCTTTAGTTCTCTCTGTCCTGTCTTCTTCATTTTAAGTGATCACTTTTTGTTGTGATCAAAGGGGGAAATTGTATTGGCAGTAAACTAATTCCTAAGTATAATGACAATTACATAATCGATAATTGTAAGAGCGATCAAATAATCATTAAGTGGCGATTAAACAATGCTAAGTAACTTTGACCTACAGGGACGGTAGTAGGAAAACAACTGTCTGCAAAGGTGTGAAAAAACACAATGTTCCTTTCCACTCGCTAAATAACCGTCTGCAGAGGTGTGACAAGACGAAAAAACAATGTTGCTAGACAGGAAGTACGCTTCAACGAAAGACCCTCGTATGCAGCTAAGTTTTGTGGTAAAGGTTTATGGACTGCATCTCCGTATTGATACTTAGAATTTATGACTTCCTCCCATATTGTTACTTAGAATTTCCCTTGTACAACACCTGTTTCCTGTTCTAAGAATGAAAGAATGGGTGCCTATATAAGCAAGATGTTTTCACTCTTCTTGGCTTCACTCAGCCAACCCTTTTGCTTGGATGTCTGAAGCCCAAAGCTTTGATAAAACAATTTAAGACCAAACCACATGATCATGTGTCTTTATTATACAATTAGTTAAAAGAACAAAAAAACTGCCAACACACCAGACTGAGAGACGTTTCAGGTATTTGGTGAACCGGAGACAGAACTTCCTGTTTCTGCTCACCTTTCACAGGTAAAGCTTCTGATGTGTCGACATCCAGCTAGAAATAATTGATCTGCAATGTGACGCAGATCTGAAGGGCAGATTAGCCTCCGTAGGTCTGGACCCATTTGATCAGTATCTATTGATCTATTGCAGGAACCCCAAACGAGCAGAACTGTGCACGTTTGGGACGACCTACCTTTGAGAACACATTCAGTCAGTAATGATCAATAAAACTAAAATGCATTCAAGGCTCACACACAAGCACTTCAATGACATTCTGAGAGTGACACCTGATGCTGATGCACCTGTGCAGGTAAAAAGATGCCAAGTTTCAGGCCCAAAACCAAAGCAGTGCAGACGAGACTAACGCCTTTAGATGCTGCCTGAGACGCTGTTTGCACTGAAAGAATGCAGCTCTGTGAAGATGAGTCCTTCCTGTACTGATTTAATGTTAGTGAGCAGCTTCAGGAGCAGAGAGCATGCTGGGATGCTGCTGTTCATGCAGCTCTGTGAAGATGAGTCCTTCCTGTGCTGATTTAATGTTAGTGAGCAGCTTCAGGAGCAGAGAGCATGCTGGGATGCTGCTGTTCATGCAGCTCTGTGAAGATGAGTCCTTCCTGTGCTGATTTAATGTTAGTGAACAGCTTCAGGAGCAGAGAGCATGCTGGGATGCTGCTGTTCATGCAGCTCTGTGAAGATGAGTCCTTCCTGTGCTGATTTAATGTTAGTGAACAGCTTCAGGAGCAGAGAGCATGCTGGGATGCTGCTGTTCATGCAGCTCTGTGAAGATGAGTCCTTCCTGTGCTGATTTAATGTTAGTGAACAGCTTCAGGAGCAGAGAGCATGCTGGGATGCTACTGTTCATGCAGCTCCATGCATGTTCAGCATGCATGGAGCTGCATGCATTGTGTGTGTCTGTTTCATGCATGAAGGTTACACAAGCTGAAGTTTACAGGACAGGTGAATACTTCCTTCCTTACACATGTAATAGTACTCTCTTTAGTTGTAAGCTGCAGGCAGGGATTCCATTTAGATTTGATATGCACATGTGTAAATGTTTAAAAAGCCCTTTCTTTATGAGTCTCATTTCATCTTTAAGTGCATTACTATATTTATCAATACCAATTGCTTGTTAAAGTTCTGTGCCTTCGTACAATCGATGGGATCCGTTGCAATGCAGGCGTGTGAATGATAAAAGTAAATTACACGATTCTCTAAAGAAATCTGAGGTGTTTCATGAAAAGTTTTGTAAAAGAATAGTTCAGTAAATATCAAGTTTTTCCGAATGAACTTCTTTATACTAAAACAAAGGGAAGACGTGACATCTTTGCTATTTATAGCTGAATATGCTACAATTTTAATGGTCCGGCCCACTTGACATTGTCGTAGGCCGTATGGGCCCGAGATGTGAAATGGGTTTGACCCCCCTGCTTTAGCTGATCAGCTCCGGCCTTCAGCATTCTAGAACATGCTTTGTCTGGGAAAAAATCTTCTCTGTTCTCTCTTCACTTAGTCAGTAGGGATGATTAAGGTCGGGTTAGGTGGAGGGGTCTCGTCAATGGTTGACGCAAGGGGGAGACGGGGCATAGAAGAGAGGCAGGAAGATGAATTGGAGCTGAGGAGGGGGGAGATGCTTTTTGTCAGGGATGGCAGGTGAGGTTGGAGAGCATGGAGAGTGGCTGGGGAGGGGATAGGGGGCAGAAGGTGTGCACCAGAGGCAGCAGAAGCAGCTATCGGTGACAGCAGGCACCGTGGCGTGCTGGTGTGGTGGAGGCGAGAGCGGTTCAGCCCTCTCGACACCAACCTTCAGCTGCAAGGTTCCTCTTCTGCCGACCCTTTAAAGGTATAAACTATTAGTCATACGAGCCCAATCTGAATTCTGGAGCGTGCCATGAAAAGCTGCCACATTCGTGCATGGTGACAATGCTTGTTGTCATTGCACAAGGAAATCATGAGCTCTGAGCTGAGGAACAGTCCTGAGGCGTCGTGACTTGAGCATGCCGGCCGGCACAACAAGCCAACCGAGCTAACCGAGCTAGCATCGCTAGAAAACCCACGCAGACACAGCTCAACAAAGAACGGCCGTCTTCCGCTGGGACTGAAGCCCTTCTTGCTGCGAGCACCCACTACGCTAACTACCTTGCCACCGCCTCACTGGAATAACTATACAGTAATGCAATGCATGTAATCCAGTGCAGCACGGGATGCAGCACTAGATGCAGCACTAGATGCAGCACGAGATGCAGCACTAGATGCAGCATGGGATGCAGCACTAGGTGCAGCATGAGGTGCAGCATGAGATGCAGCACTAGGTGCAGCATGAGGTGCAGCATGATATGCAACACGAGATGCAGCATGAGATGCAGCACAGGATGCAGCACTAGATGCAGCACTAGATGCAGCATGGGCTGCAGCATGAGATGCAGCACTAGATGCAGCACTAGATGCAGCACAGGATGCAACACTAGATGCAGCACTAGATGCAGCATGGGCTGCAGCATGAGATGCAGCACTAGATGCAGCACTAGATGCAGCACTAGATGCAGCACTAGATGCAGCACTAGATGCAGCACTAGATGCAGCACTAGATGCAGCACTAGATGCAGCACTAGATGCAGCACTAGATGCAGCACAGGATGCAGCACTAGATGCAGCACTAGATGCAGCACTAGATGCAGCACTAGATGCAGCACTAGATGCAGCACAGGATGCAGCACTAGATGCAGCATGGGCTGCAGCACAGGATGCAGCACGAGATGCAGCATGAGATGCAGCACTAGATGCAGCACTAGATGCAGCACTAGATGCAGCATGGGCTGCAGCACTAGATGCAGCACTAGATGCAGCACAGGATGCAGCACTAGATGCAGCACTAGATGCAGCACTAGATGCAGCATGAGATGCAGCACTAGATGCAGCACAGGATGCAGCACTAGATGCAGCACAGGATGCAGCACTAGATGCAGCACTAGATGCAGCATGGGCTGCAGCACTAGATGCAGCACAGGATGCAGCATGGGCTGCAGCTCGCATTAGCAGTAGCGTTATCCCTCCTCCATCAGGATATTTGTATCTGAAGCAGACTTTAAATGCGGTGTCGGTATTCGTGGCTGCGAGTGGAACGTTCTATAAATACAAACCCCGGGTCTCAGGAGAACGGACCTCTGTCGTTCCTGTTCCTGCCAGACTTCTATTTCCCTCCTCATTGTTGCATTCCAAACTGCCTCCAGGTCCGTACTGTGATGCTGCGGCATGCTGCCTGACGCTGAACTCCATGGATGACTGACGTGCTGTTTTATATACTTCTTAAGCTGTCTCTCGCACACCCACGAATGTCACTGCCAATACTGTGCACGTTAGAGCACTGCATTCCCCTTTTGATCTGCTTCCCTACCTGTTGGTGAGAGACAATGCTTCCGAGCATGGCTTCATTGAGGGACGCTTTGCTGAACCCTGAACCCTATTTATGGACTGCAGCACCATGAGGGGCCCGGCCTCGTCTCCCTGAGGAACCTGCTGCGTGTCATCAGAGGTCACACCGTTCACACCCAGACTGAGAGGGAGCAGCTCCAAATATTCTGTCTTTCACAAGAGCTCTGTGTCCTGGGAGGGGGTGTGATTGTTATTTACAGCCCCCACTCATATCTCTTCTCACCCGATTTACTTCCTCTATATGGAAATACACTTCTGTGGTATTTCAAAGCACATTTCTAGACGCAACACGCGTCTCACCGCCGCCGCAGTTTATTCAAAGCTGCAGCTGTTTCTAATCAGAGATGAGCCTCACTTCCATGAAATAAATGCTCCTCTAACACCTCCATGTAGTAAAGGAACACTCACCACCGTACAGAGAGAACGTTGGCTTAAGTTACTCAGTCCACAAAACAGCATTCTAGCAATCATCTGCAGGATCCAGTCCATCTCCAGACACCGGGAAATCCCAAAACTAAAGCAACGGGCCTTTCCCTCCGCACAGATCTTCACCCTCGACCTGCTGGACGCGGTCACTTAACCTCATTGTTCACCCGCTACCCAAAGCGGGACAGGAAGCCCCGGCAGTGTCCCTGACAGAATATTAGCAAGGTCACCTGCATCAAAGAGTGGGCTGAGGAAGATGCACTCCGCCTCCTCCTGACTCTCTGTGTGTGGAATGGAGAGCAGGAGCTGGAAGTCTGCATGGGAGGCGGGCAGGAATACGAGCAACCTGACTTCTCTCACGTCGCTCAGATGTAAGGAACAAGGACATGGGGAAAAGCGGAATCTGAAAGTCGAGGATACCAATGGAAACGGCGTGGTGTAGGTTTAAATCCTGCAGCGCCTCATTGCAGAGAGAAGCCCAGCAGAAACCGGTCCATGGATCCTCGGATCCTCCGTTAAGGCAGCGGTCCTCAACCTTGCTCGCCATGAAACCGGTCCTGCCACGGACTGAGCCATGTTTTCGCTGTCTCTCTCTGTATGTCACCAATAATATGGGCAGCCTTGGACTCCAAATCCAAGTCCAATGCCTGTAAATCACCAAAGATGAATGAATGAGCAGTGACTCTGTTTAAAGTGTCAGAAGAGGAGATAAATACCAGCAGCGAATTGATTCCCCCCAATCTAAAAACTGTTCCTGGAACGCTGAAGGTTCATCAGGTGCCATCTTCAAAGCCAGGAGTCATCAACACACGGGAGGCGTCTCGCTTTTCTGGGGAAAATTGCACGTGCTATCCTACAATGTGCCATGTGTTATCTGAGCAAAGACAACGCCACCATTGAGGTTGGCCAGTGGGTTCTGGTCCAATGTGATGGGGATTTGTTCCTGGTACAGTCACACAGATTGCTGAAGGGTAGTATGAAGTAGACACCATGAGTCGTATTGGGGAAAACCGCTTCTATGTCCCGAGCATCAGATTTCCAGGAGAAAGAGTCTGGTACTATCGTCAGGACGTACAGGACATAATCCCAGAGCCCCTTCCTGCCACCTCCTCTGCTAGACATTTCTGCGTCTTACCAGATATATGGGCAAAACACAAAAAGCGCTCATGAATGAGTAACAAGTGGGAAGGAGACGTGATCAGTAAACGCAGCTGTTCCAGTTGTATGTTTAAGACGGGAGATGTTATGGAAATGAATGATTCAGGGAAAAAATATATTACATCAAAAAGGTTCTCAAGAACATGTGATTGTATGCTATAATTAAATTATTATTCACATTAAAGGTTGCACTAGGGTGTTCATGCTACAGTGTAAGCTACAAGACATAATTATTTACATGTTGTACTGTGATGTTTATGATTAATGAGATAATTAAACATTGTTTATGAAATAAACATTCATTTAAAAATGGTATGTGTTTAAATGTTTTTAATGTGTCAAATATGGTTGGGTATCAGAACCATTGTCCAAAGTTAGTATAATTCTCATTTCCGACATATTGATGCTCATTACCGACATGGCCTTCTCATTACCGCAACCTGGTCTTGTTTTACAAATTAAGTAATAATTATATTATCATATTTTGTTTTAAAATATATAGACAAGTTATACAACACTAGTTATTTAGTGACCGATACATACAAAATGTGTATGTTATATTTTACATAAGTAATTAAATAAACACAATTGTAAATCCTCACAAATGTTTCGGTAATGAGAATTAATAGGAAATTACATTATATTAAAATTTTTTAAAATGTATCTCTCCAGAGTTATATATAGGTTTTAGCATGAGTAATAAGAGTCTATTCTCATTACCGAAACATGTGTGAATGTAGTGAGCGATTGAATGTCGGTGGGGTCAGGAGGACTGATGGCTGAGATTGGCAGCCTCGCTCCTGTCACCTTACCAGGTATGGAGTGAATGAATAATGCACATACCATGTAAAGCGTCTTTGAATATCTAGAAAAGCTTCGCAATGCTTTTGACAATGACAAACACACACGCGCACACACACAAACACACACGGTTGACTCGCTGCGCTCGTCAATTCGTGTTTGTGAGTGTCTTCCGATGGTTGACGAGCGCAGCGAGTCAACCTTCGGGCGACCAACACACTCACCCCGACATATAAAAACACACACACACAGACACACACAAACACGAGTTGACGAGCATGACAATTGGGCATGAAAAAGTGGCGCGCCAGCGCCACCTATAAAAGTCAAAATGCATTGCGCCTATGGGGAGGGGTCTGATAGGTTCAAAGTTAATGCACAGAACCTATATACATATGGAAAGAACAGACAGAGATTAATGTATTTGATACTCGCGAGGGGAGTTTGGACAGAGAAGATCCCGGTTACAATCTACCTAGGAAAGTTCTCTGCTCATCTCCGGGTTTCCTCAGCCATGCCCCTCGCCTTTTATTAGAATCAGAGGACCCTAGTTACATTGGTCCTGCCTCTCTGCGGGGAGGGGGGAGATATAGAAACAGAGGCAGGACAGCAGATAACACATCCACGTTCTTCAGCAACCGCTGGCCTAGTCGCTGTCAACAGAAGGAGGGGAGGGCCTTCCTCTCTCGTCAGCGCTTTCCTCACAGGAAAGAATGGCAGGTCAGAGCGACCGGTCAAGCAGAAGTGCTCTGGTCGCTTCTGCAATTCTCACAAAGTACATATTTCAACACACAGGATTACATGATTACAGTTCTTTCGAACTGGATAAATGAAGTTGGAATACTTGTCAATAATATGTGAATAATAATACTATGATAATGGCAGTGCGATAAAACAACTCCAACATTTCCCTTCTGTTTATCGACCTGGCATTATCACCCGATAACCGCTTCACTAGGATTTTTTGTAGCATTCTCATTCTCATGTGTCCATACGGGACGGATCAGGCTCCGTGAGATCCGTAACTGGGATAGCAACTTGCAAACCATAGGCAGTGATTTTTTAATGCAAGGGAAAACATGACCACACTTGATACTTTGAATGGTTGACCTTTACCAATGAAAGGTAACTTATCAAAATCAAATATTATTATGTTAAGTTGTGAGATTGGAAATCATTCACCAATCACTCTTTTCTTCGTTCAGGAGTGTGTGTTGAGGGGTCGGTGGAGTGATGCGTTTTTATTCCCCAATCACCCTTTTCTTCTGGCACAGCTTGTTCTGTCAGGAGTGTGTGTTGAGGGGTCGACTGACAGGTTCTTCTATTAGACTATGGTGACGCCAACTTTATCGGACAGCCACGAAATTTGGTACAGACATGCGTCATGTCAGGGCAAATTACCAGGAACAAAAATTGCTCCCGTTCACACACACACTCCAATCCAAACCAAATTTTAAACACTTATTGACCCTTCCTACCTGGACACTGTAAAAGTGAAACTTTAAAAATCGGCCTTACAGCGCCCCCTACAGAACGATAACAAAAATTGAATGGGAATTTTAAAAAATAGTTTGCCAGAAATTATTGAAATTTACCAGAAAATTCCGTCATGTGGTCCTGATCAAAAATCCCAATTGTAACCATGTCGTTGTTTTTACGGTGTTACTATGGTAATGGTCAAAGTTCCCCATGTTAGTCTATGACGAAAGACATGATATTATCCAATTATATTTAAAAATACATATTACCATGGAAACGTCCCAAATTTGCCACATACAATCTGACCTGCATGCCGGTCAGAAAAGTAAATTGTAACCGTGTCGTTATATTTACCGTGTTGCCGTGGCAATGGCCGGCATTCCCCATGTTAATCAAATGAGTGCGACACAAAACAATCACCAATCTTATGAAAATGGCATATTAGCATGGAAACGTCCCAAATTTGCCACATACATTCTCAAACACATGCCGATTGAAAAGGCAATGACACCCAGGCTGCATTTTTTACGCTGTTGCCATGGCGATAGCAACCCCGCCTATGGGGAGGGGTCAGACGCCAACTTTGTCGGACAGCCACGAAATTTGCCCTGACATGCGTCATGTCAGGGCAAAAAAAAATATTTTATTATGGCCACGCCCCCAGACACACAGGAAGGCGGCTATATTGGATTGAAACTTAAAACCTCCTGATGGCAGATGGCCATATAATCCAAATAACGATTTGACTAAACTGTGAGCTACTAATGCAGCTCAAATCTAAACACTTGTGAAGCACTCAGGACAAAAGCGGCGTGCGTCGGCGGGTCAGCTCAACGGCCTGTCGGCCGGCGAGGGCCTACAACGCCGCTTGCGGCTTTAATTTAGTTTTTGTTTTTGTCATGATATTTAGGGATCATTTGCTAGCATTTAGCTGATAGCTCATCTGTGCAGCAGATACTCTGTAGTATCTATGCAGAGTGTGATTCAACGCGTCAGCCTGATAGGAAAAGACGGCCAAGCCTGCCTCTTTTAACAAATGTCCCAGATATGATTCTTGGCTGAGTAGGAAGAACTTGGAAAGAGGAAGATGGATTGTGCTCGTGTTCACACTGTGTGAGGCCTTAGCAGGAAACCCTGCCAGAGTGTGGCTGGCAGCTTGATCACAGACTTGGGAAGTGAACAATCTGCATTGTGATTTACACAGCTATCAGGGGGGGCGGGGGGGGGGGGGGGGGACTCTC
Source organism: Brachionichthys hirsutus (assembly GCF_040956055.1). Classification (NCBI taxonomy): domain Eukaryota; kingdom Metazoa; phylum Chordata; class Actinopteri; order Lophiiformes; family Brachionichthyidae; genus Brachionichthys; species Brachionichthys hirsutus. Next base: position 15,584,984 of record NC_090899.1, on the reverse strand, counting down.
ACCAAACAGACAAGATAGATGCATTGTCCGCAGCCCATCTCTAAGGGAGGGCGGAGACATGGAAGGGGGGGCGGGCTGGACGAGGAATCCCATTACAGACACAGAATCTCCTGTCCCTTTCTAATCTCACCCATAATGAGGCCATCCAGGAGAAACTCTGCCCTGTTCTGTCATGGTTTTTCACTCCTCGCCTTTTCTTCTTCAAAATCCCTTTGCTTGGACACGATGCTCATTTTCCGTCTATCTGTTATGCTGTGGTTTCACGAAGCTATCGAGGTCCAAGACCTCAAACCTGACTTAAATTCAGAAATCTGAAAGCATAAACTCATTCAGGTGTTAAGATATTGTCCTGAATCCACGTCCAGGTTGTAAATGTAAGGAAACTGCAGTGGCGAAATAGAGTTTGTGAAGTTAAATGCAGTCCGAACATTTGAATCCCTTGTTTTCTTGCTGAGGCCGCCTTCTTTTGCCTTTCATCCTGTGGCTGTTGTTGGGTGTCCCATGTTGTTGTTGGTTCTAGTCTATCATGAGGAGGTGAGCATTGTGTGTTTGGAGCCGATGCCCGAGGCTGCAGAGGCTCACGTCGACAAGAAACGTATTCATCCATCTATGTCACCTGAGACCTGGGACCTGGGACCTGGGACCTGAGACCTGAGACCTGGGACCTGAGACCTGAGACCTGAGACCTGAGACCTGAGACCTAGGACCTGGGACCTGAGACCTGAGACCTGGGACCTGAGACCTGAGACCTAGGACCTGGGACCTGAGACCTGAGACCTAGGACCTGGGACCTGAGACCTGAGACCTGAGACCTGGGACCTAGGACCTGGGACCTGAGACCTGAGACCTGAGACCTGAGACCTGGGACCTCAGACCTGAGACCTGAGACCTAGGACCTGGGACCTGGGACCTGAGACCTGGGACCTCAGACCTGAGACCTAGGACCTGGGACCTGAGACCTGAGACCTGGGACCTCAGACCTGAGACCTAGGACCTGAGACCTGAGACCTGGGACCTCAGACCTGAGACCTGGGACCTCAGACAGTGTAACTCCCTACAGCCAATGAACCAAACATCCTGGTCAAAACATTTATGAAGAGAAGGAAGTTTAAATTGAACCGCCAGTACTATTCCCTCACAGTATCCAGCTGGAAAATGAGCCAGCTCATTTGAGCCCCCCCGAGGGTCTGGGGATTGTGCCATGTCTTTACAGCCAGATAGAACTCTAGAGCTCCACCCTGTGATTCATGAGTGGGCAACTTGCACACCAATAGGGTAAATATCTGCAAACGTTTTCCAGTGTTCTGGCCAGGCCCTGCAGGTTTAAAGTGATCTTCCAGCTTGCTAAGCTATAAAAACATGCATGCCTTAAGACTTTCATGGAAATAAGACTTGTATTTATGAATAATACTAATTCCTGATAACTGTACTTTACATTTTGCTTTTCCTTTAGCAGCACCAGCCTCTCCCCTGCAGTCAGATGGGATACTCCATTGTAACCTTTGACCTGTGACCCACAAGGCGGATAAAGCGACTGTAGACGAGACGATCATCTCGACCATCTCGAAAATGGATGGATGTATATATTCATATTACTATATTTATTGTACATGTATCTAGACAAGCCTGTGTTTTTTTCCTGCCTTCTCGATCCTTCCCCTGCAATCAGCTCATTCCTGCCACCTGTGTCTCTGCTGCGGATATGCAAAGGGTTCCTGGCATTTCCAAAGATAGCCAGGCTGACATTTCTGTTGACTTTGATGTTGATAATCCCTCACAAGTTCCCCAAAGATGATATTTAGTGTGCGTGTGTGTGTGTGTGTGTGTGTGTACAAGCTGCTTGGCTCAGAATCAATGCTATCAATGTTTACCTATAAAAAAAAATGCCAGATTTGAAAGTAAACAAGTTTTATTTATATGTAAACAGTTTTATTTTTTGATGAGATTTAAAATTCCGAGTAATATCAAGGATTCCGTTTTTATTATTTGATCTTTCTTGACTTCCCTAAAGACAAATTCCAGTTAAAGGGCGTGGTATCACTTTAATTCACCGATGGTCAGGATCCATGCTCTAAAGGTTGAACGTACACGATGTGGACACGTTTCTGCTTGATGCCACATTGGACTTTTACAAAGATCTGTGACTTAAAGCTCGATTTAACGTTTCAATGTAGCCTGAATAGCACAGATCATGCATGATCGAGCCTCTCGATCTGCAGTGTCGTTTTACTTCTGTTGCAGAAGGTCACGACCTTCAGTCACCGAGGCTGCCGTGGGATTGGTTGGAACAGGATGGCGTTTTCAGCCGTAAGTCGACTGACGCTCATGGAAATGAGGACTATTCCTCCAGTTCCTTCATGAGGGCTGCAGAGGAGCTCAGATCAGATTCAGTTCTGGTCAAATAGAGCCAGAATTCTCAGCCTCCCTGGCCGACTCTCAAAGTTCTGGGTTGATGACATCAAATGGTCGCAGCCCTCGCTACGCACCGCAAACATCACAAATGGACTGCACTTCTATAACACTTTTCCACCTTCGTGGTGCCACAGACCTTCACATTCACACTCCAGTGATCACTGGACGACGCACTCGAGTCGACCAACTGAGCATAACACAGCAACAAAATAACATAACAACAAAATAACATAACAACAAAATAACATAACAACAAAATAACAACAACAAAATAACATAACAACAAAACAACATAACAACAAAATAACATAACAACAAAATAACATAACAACAAAATAACATAACAACAAAACAACATAACAACAAAATAACACAACAACAAAATAACATAACAACAAAATAACATAACAACAAAATAACAACAACAAAATAACATAACAACAAAATAACATAACAACAAAATAACATAACAACAAAATAACATAACAACAAAATAACATAACAACAAAATAACAACAACAAAATAACATAACAACAAAATAACATAACAACAAAATAACATAACAACAAAATAACATAACAACAAAATAACAACAACAAAATAACATAACAACAAAATAACATAACAACAAAATAACATAACAACAAAATAACATAACAACATAACAACAAAATAACATAACAACAAAACAACATAACAACAAAATAACATAACAACAAAATAACATAACAAAATAACATAACAACAAAACAACATAACAACAAAACAACATAACAACAAAATAACATAACAACAAAACAACATAACAACAAAATAACATAACAACAAAACAACATAACAACAAAATAACATAACAACAAAACAACATAACAACAAAATAACATAACAACAAAACAACATAACAACAAAATAACATAACAACAAAATAACATAACAACAAAATAACATAACAACAAAATAACATAACAACAAAATAACAACAACAAAATAACATAACAACAAAATAACATAACAACAAAATAACATAACAACAAAATAACAACAACAAAATAACATAACAACAAAATAACATAACAACAAAATAACATAACAACAAAATAACATAACAACAAAATAACATAACAACATAACAACAAAATAACATAACAACAAAACAACATAACAACAAAATAACATAACAACAAAATAACATAACAAAATAACATAACAACAAAACAACATAACAACAAAACAACATAACAACAAAATAACATAACAACAAAACAACATAACAACAAAATAACATAACAACAAAACAACATAACAACAAAATAACATAACAACAAAACAACATAACAACAAAATAACATAACAACAAAACAACATAACAACAAAATAACATAACAACAAAATAACATAACAACAAAATAACATAACAACAAAATAACATAACAACAAAATAACATAACAACAAAATAACATAACAACAAAATAACATAACAACAAAACAACATAACAACAAAATAACATAACAACAAAACAACATAACAACAAAACAACATAACAACAAAATAACATAACAACAAAACAACATAACAACAAAACAACATAACAACAAAATAACATAACAACAAAATAACATAACAACAAAATAACATAACAAAATAACATAACAACAAAACAACATAACAACAAAATAACATAACAACAAAACAACATAACAACAAAATAACATAACAAAACAACATAACAAAATAACAACATATCTTTGTCTCTGTCTCTCCCTCTCTGTCATTGTCTATCAATCATTGTACCTCTCTCTCTCTCTCTCTCTCTCTCAACCCAGCCGGTGAGACAGATGGCCGCCCGCCATGAGCCTAGATTCTGTCCAAGGTTTCTGCCTGTTAAAGGGAAGTATTTCCTTGCCCCTGTTGCCAAAGTTCTTACTCTTGTGCAGTGCTTCTCAATTATTTTCTGTCATGCCCCCCCTAAGAAGAAAAAACATTTCCCCCCCCCTCAAAAAAACCCACTATTGTATCCTTATTAACATACCAAAAATATGATTGTCTGCAACAGAAAATATTTGAAATGCATCAATTTGCCTGACATTTTAATCCTTAAACTACAATGTATACAATTAAATAATAAATTTAATTAAATAACATCAATAAATAATAATAAATTAAAGTTGACCAGCAACATTAACTCAGGAGCACAAAATATAAAACACTTTAACCTACAAAAGCAAAATGAAAAAAGAATTGTGCTTTTAGCAAAATGAGGAAGTCAGGTCTTCTTCTCCCACCGGAGTCACGGTCAAGCCGAGCGCTACGTACGCTACGTCATATTTCCTCGTCTTTGCTTTCGACTGACCCTCCTTTGTTTTATCATCTCCGTCTCTCTGTTAAATATTTCTCCACGCTGTCTCTTGAGGGTTTGTTTACAACTGCTCTTCTTCTGCTAATATTCCCTGCGCGCACTCTGACAATCAGGGCGCCACTGCCAACTACTGGAGTGGATGTGCAATGACACTTTAATCTCGTAAGGCAAAAAAAGTATTTTCTCCGCGGTCAATTCAATTCAATTCAGTTTTATTTATATAGCGCCAGATCACAACATAAAGTCATCTCAAGGCTTTACAGGATTAGCAGGGAAACACAGAACCCAACTTGACCCACAAGAGCAACGGAGGCAAGGAAAAACTTCCCTTTAACGGGCAGAAACCTTGGACAGAACCTAGGCTCATGGTGGACGGCCATCTGTCTGACCGGCTGGGTTGAGAGAGAGAGAGAGAGAGAGAGAGAGAGAGAGAGAGAATGGCAGGTCGGAGACGAGTCAAGGAGATGGATAGGGAAGTGATAGCGAGACAGAGCAGGAGCAGACAAAAACAAAATGCTAATGCTAGCGATATAAAGCTATAAATGCTAATGCTAGCAACGTGGACATCAGCGCTGAGGCCACAGGCATCTGACATCACACCGCGTCCCCCTTGGGGGTTGCGCCCCACCATTTGAGAACCACTGCTCTTGTGGGTAAAGTTGGGTTCTGTCTTTCCCTGCTAATCCTGTAAAGTGCCTTTCTGTTGTGATCTGGCGCTATAGAAATCAAATTGAATTGAAAGCAACAGACGGTGGCGCAGGTGATTGAGTGGGGCGTCCTGCCTGAGTGAGTGAATGTTGGTATCTACCCCCAGGGCAGCTGTGGCTACAGTAGTAGCTTCACCAGCACCAAGTATGGAGTCAATGAATAATGCACAATGCAAAGCGTCTTTGAGTGTCTGTATAGAAAAGGAAAGCGCTGTATAAAACCAATGCATTATTATTATTATTATTATTATTATTATTATTAGCAGAAGCAAAGGTAAGATGGACTGAAGCTGCCTGCCCAAGCGGCACATCACTTATACTAGCAATGCTATTCTATCTATGCTAGGCATTGTGTTTACAGACATCTACTACTCTCAAACGCACACACCTTTGACAAACACACATGTTAATCACTGAAGTCATTGATATGGGAGGGGGGGGCGGGGGGGACAGCATTCCTCCAGGCCTGCCAAGCCTTGCTGAGCAGAGCACAAGAGAAACGTCTCAGATCACTGTACATGACATGTTTGGCTGACCCGATAGGAATTCACCGATGAGAAAGGACAGACACAGAGCATGGCTGTGAGAAGCACACGGCGGCATCAGGTTCAGCACAAACGACAGCTTCCTGTGGCCCTAAAGACAAATTCCAGTTAAAGGGCGTGGTATCACTTTAATTCATCGATGGTCAGGATCCATGCTCTAAAGGTTGAACGTACACGATGTGGACACGTTTCTGCTTGATGCCACATTGGACTTTTACAAAGATCTGTGACTTAAAGCTCGATTTAACGTTTCAATGTAGCCTGAATAGCACAGATCATGCATGATCGAGCCTCTCGATCTGCAGTGTCGTTTTACTTCTGTTGCAGAAGGTCACGACCTGTCCGGCACATTGAAGTTCTACATGACACTGTGTACTGTGTACAAAGAGGCTTCCCTCATGACTACCTGTGTGAGATGCAAGCACACGGTCATTGTGTGCTGGTGAAGCAGCCGGTGAGAGCGTTGATGCCGCCTGTCAGCACAGCCAGTCACTGAAAGGGCCACTGAGACGCCTGCCCAGTGAGACGTGGCTCCTCCGTGTCTACTCAACTGGAATTTCTGGGAATTCCAGCCAGCTCAGATTGTTATCAGATCCGAAGGAACCCTGCCAGCCAGACTCGTACTGGAGATTACCTAATCACTACCAAATCACAACATGCTGCATCAGTTTGTTACTTGCAGCATGGTGGCGCACGGGTTTCATAGCTGTTAAAAGGTTGCCTACTATCAATAATCTGGGGGTTATCTTTGATCAGGACCTCTCAGTCCCAGATAAACCAGATAAAGCAAGGACTGCATTCGGTACAACTGTCATACATGTCCTGAACTTCAGGACACGATAGAGAGACAGAGAGCAGGAGTAGACAAAACATAAAGGCTGCTGAACAAGATACTGACTAAAGAGCTGCTATATGAAGCTATAAATGCTAATGCTAGCGACGCGGACATCAGCGGTGAGGGACACAGGTCCAGGTTCTGCAGCACCACGGACAGAAGGACCTGAAAGAGAAAGAGGGACAAACAGAGGGAGAGAGAGAACAAGACTACAGGGAAGAGAGAGAGATTACTGACATATATTTATAACATGAATAACCAGATAAAGGGGGAGGAGCTCAGTGTGTCATGATGTTAAGCTACCAGTGCTGCCTAATGACAGCAGATTGATTATATTGATTACTGCATCGATTAGTTATAAGCTTTGTTAAAAAGGAAAGTCTTTAATCTATTCCTGAACGTAGAGATGGTGTCTGTCTCACGAACCAATCAGGGAGCTGATTCCACAATAAAGGAGCTTGATAACTGAAAGCTCCGCCCCCCTGCCTGCTCTTGGAAATGTTTGGAACCACGAGCAGGCCAGCATTTTGGGACCGCAGGGTTCTAGTGGGGCAATATGGGATAATCATCTCTGTAAGGTAGGGAGGGGCCTGGCTGTTGAGGGCTTTAAAAGTGAGTAGAAGGATTTTATATTCAATCCGTTCCCTAACAGGAAGCCAATGCAGAGACGCCAGAACAGGGGAAATGTGTTCTCTCAGTCTGGTTCCTGTTAGAACACGAGCTGCTGCATTCTGGATCAGCTGGAGATGTTTAATAGACCTTTTTGGGCAGCCGGACAGTAATGAGTTGCAGTAGTCCAGTCTGGAAGTCACAAAAGCATGGACTATTGTTTCTGCATCTTTTCGGGTTAGTAGGTGCCTGACCTTTGAAATATTCCGAAGGTGAAAGAACGCAGTCCTTGAAATATGCTTTATCTGGGACTGAAAGGACAGGTCCTGATCAAAGATTACCCCCAGATTCTTGGACGTGGTGCTGGTGGACACTGAGACGCCATCTAGTTCAACTACAACACTAGAACAGACATTTCTGAGATGCTTTGGCCCAAGAACCAGAACCTCAGTTTAATTTGGTCATCCTGCAGTCTGAACGTTGTCTTATTGTCCTGCTGGTTTGGGTCCATTGTTTGTTTTCTAAGATTTCATAACAGGAAGTTCTTGGTTATCCAGGAGTTAATGTCCTTAAGACACATTTGCATAAACAGAAATATCTGCTCATCACCTTTTTCATTGACAGTATCGTTCTCAGTAGAGCGTCAGCATTGGTTCTTGTTTTGTCAAGTGTCCTGCAAAAACTGGAATAGTTCTTAGGCCACTTGTGGAGCTGGAAGGTACGTGTTAATTCTTCTGCCCTTTGCGGCGCAGCAGAAGGACAACAACAGTCACAGAAGAGGTCGAGCCGCCAAACTGATCTGGCAGAAGTACAGAGAGACACAAAGCAGGCCAGCGGAAACAATTTAGCCCAGCCAAGGTCATGGGCTCTAGGCAGCTGGAGCAAAGAGTGCCGAAGTGCCTCAACATTCCCTCTACTGATCCTCACTATATATATCAATAGATTTCCATATATACATTCTTACGTAACTGCATTGAGTTATTTGGCATTGTAAACCTACTCAGTTCAATTCAAAATACTGTATTTATCCCTGAGGGGCAATAAAAGGCACGTGAAACAGCAACGTTGAAGAATTAAGAAACAGTAAAACCTATTGTTTTACATGAATCCCCAAATGTCTAATTCCATTTGCTCTGACTCGTATGATGTGCAGTCGGTCACTGGAGGCTGTTTGATGTTCACTGTGGCTCCCGAGTGATGATGCCACACACACACACACACACACAGACCCAGCGCTAGAGGTCCGCCCATCCAGGAATCAGGCCCCCCCAGGACAGACTACAACATGCTCTGTCCCACGCAAGAAGAGGGGTTCTCCCATCATGATCATGGAAAGATGCTGCACTTTCACCACAAAGTGGCACAAAAACACACATTTCAGTTCCATGATGTTTGTTTTGTGAACTTTTCATCCAGCTGTTTTAGTTGCATTTAAGGTTTGTGCAAAAAAGAGTGGAAATGTTAAAATGTCAAATATATTTCCAGAAACGTTTCCATTTCTCTTCAGGAGGAGTTCATGGACAGTCAGCGTCAAGTTCCTGCACTGAAGGCGGGTTATAAATCAACCACAGTGGTCGAGAGGGTAGTCCAGGCATGGGCAAACCCAGGCCCGGGGGCCATATGCGGCCCGTTGGTCTTTTTAATCCGGCCCACCAAACTATATCATTAAATAAAATTGTATTATAATTAAACCTGATTCATTTGACCTTTTCCCTGTAATGCTACCTGTAAAAGGCGAAATCCTTTAATGCAATAGCTTTCATGTGTCATTTATATTAGCTCACACAAACACTCCATCCATCTGTTCTCGGTCCGGCCCCTCTGTCAAATTTTAGAACCTATTGTGGCCCGTGAGTCAAAAAGTTTGCCCACCCCTGGGGTAGTCCTACGACCGAGAGGTTGGCGGTTCGATCCCCGGCTCAGGCGCGTGTGTACACTGTCGTTGTGTCCTTAGGCAAGACACTTCACCCGCATTGCCCGGGCGCATGCGCACGCTGCGACCAGCAGCAGTTCAAACTGCTGTAAACCAAATTGCCCTTCAAGGGACAGATTACTAAAGTATTAGTATTATTATGCTGGAGATTTACTGTTGCTAAAACTGCAATATATGAGCTACAGGATACGCTAACCTGAGTATATTATTATACTCACTAATCACTCATTTCTTCTGGAGCCGGGTTTGGCTAGGTGCCTGTCTGTCTGCCTGTCTGTCTGCCTGTCTGTCTGTTGGTGGACAGACTGCATTAGTGTAGGCTGCAATTAAAAGTCTCTCCAGGTCTGTACTTGTAAGAAAGCTGAGTTCAACAAATGGCTTGGCACAAGCGAGAGGCCAAGGAAGAGGACACTGTTGCCCCCCCCCCCCCCCCCCGCCGCCTTATTCCACGCTATATATATTTGTTAGACGTCACCATCAGGTCAGTAAGACAGCATCACAATTTGAAATGTTTATGATGGCGGCAGCAGGACACATTTAGGGTTTGACATTCGGGCTCCGAACTCGTGTTGATGTGGGCGTGAGGACAAAATGTTTGAACACCCGAAGCGAAGGTCTCTGACCTGATTGTGTTTGATCACGTGGTGAACCGTGCATGTGTGCCAATGCGTTCTGAGGATGTGCCGTTGAAGGTCAACCATGATGCAAAGAGAGAACCTGAATGGTCCGAGCCGGTGTTCAGCACTCCAGAACCTCCCCAGTGCGTTCCTGGGGGTGGGGGGTGGGGGGTTGCTGCGGTCCTGTCCCATCTCATTTAACGTGTGCTGCTGCACTAAATTAGAATATTTGCATATGTGTATAAAATCAGTGATACATTTCTACACTGCATTCAATGGAGTATCAAGATTATTGAAATGAATGTTTAGTTTTATTTATGACCTACACTTCATCCCAACTTCGAAGTAGAGTTGGTCAATCAATTTAAAGTTGATATTGTTAAATCTGCAAAAATCTCAATTATATTAAAAGGAGAGGAGCCAGATGAGGTGGCTCGGGCATCTATTTAGGATGCCTCTGGACGCCTCCCCGGGGAGATGTTCAGGACGCGTCCCACCGGGAGGAGACCACGGGGAAGACCAAGGACACGCATGTCTCTCGGCTGGCCTGGGAACGCCTCGGGATCCCCCGGGAAGAGCTGGAAGAGGTGGCCGGGGAGAGGGAAGTCTGTATGTACATGATGTTGGCCTGTCCCACACGCTAACTACAGTGCATGTCATAAGTGGTTAAATGATACCAAATAAAATAACATGGTTTCTATTGTCCTGAAGTTATTTGATAAGTCATGTAATTTTGATCATGTTTAACCCTTTTTTCAAAAGCCCCTATGAAGAGAAAAACATCAAGGCCCATGAGGATGCCCGGTATGGCGCAGGCGGGGCCACACCCTGGACCAAGGCCTGGGCTCGGGGCTCGAATGTGAGCACCTGGTGGTTGGGCCTCTGCTCGACCCAAAAGGAAGACGTGGGGCCAAACTCGGTGGACTTATCACCTGCTGTGGGAG